>NC_056728.1:1846764635-1846833055 GCF_019279795.1 Protopterus annectens
TTATTCATACTGTAGGGTACTGACAAAAGGGCATCTTGAGGCTATGCAATAAATGATCTACCTGATTAACAGCCTAGTATGAATCTATGGATCATACCTCTCAGTTGTGAAAAAATTCAAAGAATTTTCCCAATTTTGTCTCATATTCTGCCTTGTCCCACATAAAAGTTTTGATTTTTTGATAAATCACTTAGCATTATAGTCCGCAATAATGTCAGGCATTACAATTTCATACTTTGTGCTGTTCAGAAAATGCACGTTGATGCAAACACTTTTGTTCTATTACCTTTCCAAGTGAATTGGAGTAATATTTAAAAATTGTCCCCAATTTTGGCCCTTTATCTACAGGTTATTTCCTGCTTTGTTCAGAATTCTTTAGCAAAGAAATTGAGAAGTATAGTGAGAATATATGAGCTTATCTCATACCTTTTAGCTTTCCACATTTGCACAGAATGTCCAGATTTTTGTCTCATTGTTTTAGTCTGGCTCCCACTGTGTTTTTTTTTTAAATAGCAAACCATTAAGTAGTAAATGTATTCAGTAATGACAGACATTTAAATTGCAGACTTCATTTCCTTCAGATAATGCATGTTAATGCAAACGATGTTATTCTAGCAGCATTTTATATTTATAACAGCAATATTTAAAATCTGAATCGTTGTCTCCGCATTATATTTGACTTTGTCCAGACTTCTTGCTCCAAGAGGTTGACTGTTAGAGTGAGTCAGCCTCCCTTGAGAGGTTGGCATAATAGTACAGGTGTTTATCCTATAGCCACAGGTTGCAGCATTTGATTCTCACATTGGGTAATTGGTTTGGTTTAAAATGGCTCACAAGAGCAGTTAGCCTGCTGCTAACGGTTTGGAAGGTTGGCATAATGGTTAAGGTATTTACCTTACACACACAAGATATAGAGTTTGATTCTGACATGGGGTAATTGGCTAGACTTAAAATAGCCCACAAGGGCAGTTAGCCCAGTACTACCCAATGAAAATAGTGCTTTTATCTTTTATTATTTTTTTCAGACATTTTTATTCTTACTGTAATATAATATCAACATGTTTTCAAAAATTACAAAGGTCTTCACTTTAACATTTGAATATACTCATGCAGACATGCTAAATTATTTGGTGTAACCATAAAACATTATTTTTGATACTGTGCACTCTTTTCGTACTGTGGTTCTCTTTTTGTAGTCATTATCAACATAACCATATTCTCTATGGTATTCGTCATTATAATTAACTGACAGAAAATATTAATAAAAAACATTAATTTCGTTATTATTTCAATGTCCAAAACAACTTTCCTGGTCTGAAAGCTGGCTACATTTTGTATTTATACTAATCTGATATCCTTCATCTCATTGTTATTATTTCTTCAAATTTATCATGACTTGACCACTATTTTCAGCTTCTTCTCTCTTAATCATCCTGTTTTATTTTTCCTGTATACATTTTCCTTTTATATAATGTTAGACTTGCTAGCATCCATCACAAATACACTTAGCAAACTGGGCAACATTGCCCATTATATTGCACATCAATAATAAATGGCTGAACAGCCCTTCAATAATATACAGCTGAACAGACCATTCTGTCTTTCCCTTTTGTTTCCTGTCACTTGCCCCTTCCATTTGCTCTCACTTTATCCCTACCAGGTCCAAGTTCCTCATACTTTCTTTCATATATAAGTTGTCATTATAATTGTTCTGTTTAACGCAGTCTCAAAAATTATTTTCAGTAATCACACTTCATACGTCCCAAACAAGTAATATATTCAACACTTCATCTACTATTTTTCAGACATATTTTACAAGTCATTTGTATGTCCCTGGTTTGACCAGTTCACCTTTTGCAGACATTAGACTCACCAAGGGAAGAATACAGCTCTCACTACCCCATCATTAAATCAACAGCACTTTAATATGACAAGTCTAACATGCACCCTGTCATATCAAGTAAAACATAATAAGCGTGATTGGTATTAATTTACACTTTTTAACAACCAAAACATTTGACAACAGCACAAACAGCAATCAACTCATAAGAAATAATCAAGCTTGAAGAAAATCACCCTACTGAAAAAAATTGAATCTGCCATCATTGCAGCTCATAAGACTGTAATATATATCAGCTTTTAACATACCCTTAATCTAATTACCACTAGTCTTGCCTAATCCAGCAGCATGTTAATTTTAATAACTACATATAGCTTTCATCCCACACAAATGATTTAAATTTGCCAGTACTCATGACAGGTTGTATGTATCATTTACTTAGTCTCAGAAAAACAGTAACATTGTAATACATTTCCACATATAGAAAATCATAAGCATTTTTATCTTCCTTGTTACTGTTGCTTAATGTTTACAAAAAATTATAAACCTCACCAACTGTTATGCATATTTATACTTTCCTTACCAAAATTTTACATTTTTATCAGTGTGATGTCGCAAGATAAAGCTTATAAAAATTAATACAAAATTAATACACATAGATTCAAGAACATTACCTGATCAAAACATTCACTGTGACATTCTTCTTCTAATGTTCAATCTTCAGGTTATGTTTATAGTAATATAGTTCACAATGTTAATTCAAACATTACTGTTATTGCTAAATGGCATTATGGCTGGGGGACTGATTTTCTTCAACATCTGTGGCATAACATTATGTCCTATGATTATTTACTACTGTTGCCAGTTATTGTTTTTTTTTTTCTGGACTATCCAGAAATCAAAATGATTGTCCAGTAGTTTGGAAAACACTATGCAAACTCTGGTACTCTGTTTTTTTAAAAAAAAAAACAGACTATTGGAGTTTGTTAAATGGGCAGATTTGCTAAACTTTTTTTTACTGAAAAGCATAGTAAATCAGCAGGAAAAATGCATCACAAACAGGAAAAAGAGGACATTCTCATCTGATAGAATGATGACAGAAAACAGACAGAAAGTGGGTGGAGAGGGGAGAAAAAGGTTAGGTTTTAGGAGGTGCGAGGGGTGTGGTCTTGGTTTGGGTTTAGCCACAAGGAAAGGTTGCAACCCTATTATTAACTAATACATTTACATTTACACAAAATCACCTGTTCAAACATTTTATTAAAGTATATATGAATGTAAGACACTGGACTGAACTGACTGTGCGCCGACACCCACTAGATCGAAATCATAACTTTGACGTTACAAATATCAACACATTCTGCACATGATATGGGGATTATCCTAGAGTGAACTAAATCAACAGCAAGTTTTTCTGTAGAGGGATAAATATTCCCTGCACACCCCGAACTACTTGCTAATTATATATACTGACTCCAAGATTACCCAATTCCCAGGGAAAGGCAATATTCCCCTTCAGAGGGATTTTTGATATCAAACACCTGTTGACCATCTGTCTGTGTCAACTAAATAGTGTTGACCAGAAAAGTGTTGATGCACTGTCTGTTCAACCAGGTGTCCTACCCTACACTCATATATATATATATATATATATATATATATGTGTGTATATATATATCTGTATATATATATATATATATATATATATATATATATATATATATATATGTGTGTGTGTGTGTGTGTATCTATCTATCTATATATATATATATATATATATATATATATATATATATATATATATATACTGCCCTTTAATTTGTATAATTGCAGCAAACCTAAACCAACTAAATACTCATTTTTTGTCTGAAAATAGTTCTTTATGCATTTTACTCTGTGCTAAATCTTCAGGAATCACTCCAGAATTCTTTCTAGAACAAAAATAATATAAAACCTTGCCACAATAATAACGCTTACTTAAGGTTAACTTTATTTACCTAAGGAAAACATCACTATTTTAAGTATGGTTAATACTTAACCATATTATAGTTGGGCTCAAAATGCAGGGTTACCTTTCTCTCATTCTATACTATTAATTAGTGAGATACAAATAAAATGCTAGCTTAACGAGTTACAGCAATACACTTGCTAACCAATTATAGTCAATATGAATAAATTCAAACCTACAGCAATATCCTTCTGTAACATATTTATACAGGAAATGATACACTTGTTAGACAAAGAGCTTACCAAAAACATTATAAAGTTACTATTATTCAATGCCATTTTCAGTCTTTACACTTATTTATTGGACATGACTTTTAGTACCTCATCCCTAATAATGAACCCACAACATACTTCAGCTCATATTCTCAAGTACTCCTTTCCAGTTTATCCAGCTAGCTTGTTCCTAGAAATGCACTCATACAGAGAAGCAGATGCATCTTTTCTATTAAATCTGACCTTTCTAGCCATCCATAAACAGTTTAGTCACACTTTAGCAACTGAGTTCTGCACTCATGCACAGACACATTTCTTGCCATAGTCTAGTTCACATACAGACGTTTAGTACTGAGTATAGTCATTACACTGAATAGCAAAGCATAACATACCATCTTAAACCCACTATCTTTCAGTTTTAGAGACAAAATTACATTTCATCAGAGTAAAATGACATTTTTGGATCCATTAATTTGAGGCTGGTAAATGCCCATTTTTATGAAAAGATGGGTCTATAAGCATATATAACTCCACATCAAAAACTCAGATGATGGGAAAGATTCCTAGCTCTCAGTTTACATCTCAGTTCTGGTCTTGAATCAAATCTTTCAGAAACTTCAGAATCCTAAGTTGGCACTGCAGACTCTTTCATGAGATCAGATTAACTTTCATTACTCTATAAAGGTTTATCATCACAGTCCAATTTTTCCATATTTGGACTCACTTCATGTTTTCTGAATGTCCACTATTACTTTGATTTTACTTACTCTATAAGGATTTATTGTCACAGTCTTATCTATCTATACTTTGACTCCCTTCACCATATTTATGAGTGTTTGCTGTCACTTTGATTCTGTGCCCTCTATAACCGTTGCATGCATCTGTTATTCCATCACAAAATAACATATCTGCTCAGTAGTGACACCTAGGATTTACATAGGACTGATCTTAGTTGTACTTTAAAGGTATAATGAAGCTGACTTATAATAGCATAACCTTTCCTTTGCATGTATACTATGCCAAGATTTCTGCAGGTACTATTTCTTTCTCAAAACAACTTCTATACATAGTTTGATCAGGCCAAACGTGTTATATGTCTGTTAAGGAACATCTGTGAGAATGACTAACTTGTAATACAGTAAGGTGCAGATGTGTAGCTAGGGCAGGGTGAGGAGATGACCTTTTTTTTTTTTTTTTTTTTTTTTTTTTTTTATGATCTTCAACTTAGAATTGAGGAAGCATCAAACTGTGGGAACTGCATAGGGCACCAAAACACATAGCTATGGATCTAGTTATGTGGATCCTACACTGCAACTTTACAGGTGACTGACCTGTACTGCAGTTAGATGCGGTCCTGTAATGTAACCTTGCAGGTGACATTCCTCTGCTACAGCTAAGTATGGTCCTGTTCTGCAGGTGACTAAATTTTGGTACAGTTAGTGGTTGTCCTGTACAGTAACACTGGGGTCACTGACCTGTTGTACAGTAAGGTGTAGTCTTGTACTGTAACTCTGCCTGTTACTGACCTGTAGCATGGTTAGGTGTGGTTCTGTACTGTAATTCTGCACATGACTGATCTGTATTACAGTTATGTGTAGTCCTGTTCTGTAACTCTGCAAGTGACTGAACTGTGGTACAGCTTGGTGTGGTCCTGTTCTGTAATTCTGCAGGGGACTGAACTATGGTACAGTTAGGAGTGGTTCTGTTATGTAACTCTGCAGAGGACTGAACTGTGGTACAGTTAGGTGTGGTCCTGTTCTGTAACTTTGCAGGGGATTGAACTGCATACAGCTAGGTATGGTTCTGTTCTGTAACTCTGCAGGGGACTGAACTGTGGTACAGTTAGGTGTGGTTTTGTTTAGTAACTCTGCAGCTGACTGACATGTAGTGCAGAAAAGTGTGGCCCCATTCTGTGATTCTTAAGGTGACACTCTGGTAGCACAGTTGGGTGTGGTTCTCTACTGTAGTTCTGCAGGTGATGGGCCTGTTATAGACAATGACTGTAACAAGAATAACAAAACTGCATCTTCCACATCCAGCTGTGGTATTTGCTAATCATTTCACGCAGAGCTGAAGTTCTGAATGTACCTTTTAAATATATCACTACATGCAAGATGTCTTGATGTACCAGAGGAATAGACTATTGTATTATTTTAAATGAACAATGAAATTCTTTGTGTATGAACTGAATGAGTATCATTATCCATACCCGTATGCTCTGGTAATTCATAAACAGCAAATAATCATCATAATATAAATCTACTTATTGTAATTTACAGCATAGTCTCATTCACATAAAGCACTTCCAACCATTTGAATACACATCCACCACACTCATTAATACATTGTTCATGGATGAAGTAGCAAAATTAATTTACAGTCCTTTCCAACATCCTCCCAGAAGTTTTCATGGACACAGAAGCACTTCCTTAGACTTCTTCTGTTCCATCTTCTGTGGTATATAATATCTGCACATATCCTTAACCTCATCTTCTAACTTTAGTTACAGTATTTAATTTACCAGAATTACCTACTCTACATGGCTCCTTATTAAGTGCTGAAAAGCTGGGAAAATAAAAAGACCCAAGACATTGGAGAAGAGCGAATCTTGAAAATTACCTTTTTCCTTAAAACTTAATTTTCTGGGAGGAAGGCAAGGCCCCAACCCCCTGAACTTATATTTACCAAATATGAGATCAATATATACCTTGGAGAAAAGGGACTATTCTGAGAAATGACACCTCAGACGTAGTATATGAGGTATATAAGACCAGGCTTTTGGCCATTCAGTCTCTGTGTTTTGGGACTCATTGTAACAGGTCCCAACATTTCAAAGGGTTACCTTCTAAAGACTTAAACATTGTCTGTCATATAAACATGACCTGTCAGAGAGAAAGACATGTATCCCAGGGACTACCCCTTCTCTAGAACAGGCTCCCCATCCATGTGAAGAAGCATTCTTCCCTAACCCAATTCAAGTGTAACTTGAACAACTGGATGTGGAACAGGATATTCATCCCAGGTTTGGCACCTATGTGTCTAATGGACACAGACAGCCTGTAAACAGTTGATCTCCCAGGTTACTGCTTGTATATGTTTCATCTCCCAAGCCCCTGCTAACATTAACTGAAGGTATGAGAACTTGTCAGATATTTGGGATGTATGGTTAGGCTTAAAAAGGTCCCAGTGCTTGTTAGCTTAGTACACACCTACAAACCTGTGAACAATTATGCAATTATTCTAGTTCCACTTTTGTCATTTTCCATGGAATAATAAGTCTTGATCAACAATGGACACATACTAAGTCAGAGTTTCTCTTGCAATATGCTTTAAGCTCATATACTATGAGACCAGCCTGCTATCATGATGTTTAATTGTCTCAACAGTTCTTTGTCACTTCTTGCCAGTTTAGTTATCATTTTTGACTGGCATTTTTTGGAAATGATCTTCTGTAAAAGTATTTACAACCTTTGTCATACATTCTGCTACTCTTTGATAATTTCTACGAACAGATTTTTGGAGACTGCCTGCTTTACCATGTCTTTCTATATTCAGACTGGCAATCAGATGCAGATAAGATGGTTGCCTATCCCCCATGCTCCTTGGCTGCAGCTTACTATGACATGCTCATTTTATCTGTCCAATCTTCTCAAAATGATGACATTGCTTTTCCGTCTTGTGGGTTATTTTTTATTATAATGATAACAAAATCTTTCACTTTTCTGGTTGTTTGATTGAATTTCAACTTTAAATATACACCAAAAGGTACCTCATTCTTCCTCAGCTGCTACATGCATTGCTGTTTGTCATTCTTTTATTTTGTGCTATTTTGAATCTACTTAGAAATGCTAAATTCAATTCAAATAACATCTTTCTCTAACAAGCTTCACACTGAATCTCACTAATGAATCTCATCTCTTGAAGCGTCTACTAAGTTTGCACCAATTTCTCAGGGTCTACTACAAATGTTTGTGTACAAATAATTAAACCAATACAAAGTAAAAAAAGAACTGCATGAAGTATCTGTAGCGATGGCAGTTACAAAGACCATTCATTCTCTTCCTCTTGCTAATCATGGATTGTAAAACACCACATACGTGAACTGGGAAAATAAATACATTAAAAATATCTATAAGTAACTCAAATAACTGTTGCAGCAGCAATTAAAAAGATGTGTGTGTGTGTGTGTGTGTGTGTGTGTGTGTGTGTGCGCATGTGGGTGCATGTGTGCCTGCGTGCTTGTGTGTCCTGTTACATGGGGAAGCTGTACTGCTTTGTGCTGCATATGACTGATATCAATTGATTGCATATATATTACTGGTGTTATTATTTATGAATTTCTTTAACTGATTGCAAAAACACTTCTGAGTTGTCAACAGTCAAAAAAAGTGCTTGATACATAGTATGCGCATGTCTGCATGAGCTGTGTGCCTTTATGTGTTCAGCAAAATCTTCCTAGGTGTTCAAAACACACTAGCCCCTTCAGAAGCACAATAAAGAGTCAAAGCCAACCCTGCCCCATGGCTTTACTCATGTAACAAGGAGACAAAGCAGGGAAGATCTGGACAAAAAAAAAAAAACAGTCCCACTTTACTAGCATATGGATACATAAGAAATGTACCAAAACAAGTTATCACCAAAGCTATTACTCACCCAGTCAAGCACACATACTAATAATCCAAAACTGTTCTGTTCCTCAACCAGTCAACTCTTAAATCCAGGACAAGCTACACAGCCAACATCAAACACACAGACACAAACTACACCACAGCCAGCCAATTCAATGCTCACTCTATACAGACAGTACATTCATTAACCAAACAGGAGATTAATTGAGCCCTCAATGCCCCTATTCAATCAAATAACCTCCTTCAACACTTCTTCCTGCATCCAGTTCCTACATACATCATCAAAAATACCTCAAGAAACTAAATTCTTTGGAAACTTCCCCTGACAATCTACCTGGTGACTATCTTAAAATAGCAGCTGCGTCTATTGCATATCAAGTTTCAAGTCTGATGCATATCTGTAAAAGCCCCCCTTGATATAGAAAATATAGTTCATTATTCGAATGCACAAGGGTAATTTAATACAGATCTTTCAATCTATAGATCAATTTCCATTTTATCTCCCCTGTCAAAAATATTAGAAAAATGAATTCATTGTATTGAACAGATCACCAACTTCTGCCTTCAAGCCAGTAGAACTTTACATCTATTACTTTGCTGACTTTTGTTTATACTCTCAGCACCCGAGAAATGCTAGAAGCCCACTTTCCACCAAATTCCTAGACTTTTCAAAGCTTTTGATAAAGTTTCTCACCAGAAACTGTTTCATAAACTCTCATCCTTAGTGGTCACCAAACCCTTCACTGCATTGGTTCCATAGCTACCTTGTAATAAGAGCAAAAGCAGTGAAATTCAAAAAAGAAAATTTCTCCACCTTCCTGCTTGTAACTATTGGTGTAAAACAAGGATCTGTACTGAGCCAAACATTTTTCAACATATTCGTCAGTGACTTCCACGCAGGTACAAAAATGGCTACCTAGTTCAATATTCTGGTGACTCGAGCCTAATATTTTCTGCAAATCTTTGTTTAAACTCCAAAACCTTACACAACATTTTTTTATAACTGAAACATGGCTAAAGAATTCACAACTACCACTAAACTCTAAAAAAACCTAACTTACTGTTCCTTACTGTAAAACACATTTCAACCAAAATAATGCTATTTACTATCATCTCTGCCAACACTATGATAAAACAAGGAAACTGCACAAAATTATGAGGTATCATAGACAACCAGGTGAAATTTGACTCCCATATATCACATGTTATTAAAAAGCCCATCAATAAAGGTCTATATTAGATCAGTGAATGCTTAAAAAAGCAAACGGTGATTAATCGACCCTATGTAAGCGAAAGTTTGCGATCTCGAACTGTCAGAAAAAAAATCGCTGTTCCAAAACACATACACACAACACAAGCCCACCAAACAAGCAGCAATCCACACACATACACCTAAAATCTGACACCTAACCCTACACTAAACTATGCACACACCACTAACTATCCACTTACCTTAACCCAAACCTAACCCTAAGGTCCGTCATTATCGCACACTCACCTCACCCGCTCCCTAACCCTAACTCACCTAACCCGCCCTTACCCTTATGTCCAGACAATCGCACACATACCTAACCCACGCCCTGACCCTAAATCACCTAACCCGCTCTAACACTCACATCCACACAATCGCACACTTACCTGAACCCGACCTGTAACTAAAATACCAAAGCAACAGAAATGGACAACTGAATTCTTTCCCTAGGAAAAAATTCGGGGTTCTGTTGCTTCGATATTTTAAACTTTCACTTACATAAGGTCGATCAATCACCGTTCACTTTTTTAAGCGTTCTGTAATCTAATGTAAACCCATCAAAAACTAGACACATTATGGATGTCTTTCGGCTTATCCTGGTTAGGGGTCGCCACAGTGGACCCCGGTCAGCTAATGATTGGCAGTGGATTTTTTATGATACTGAGTTGCCAGCCCGATGCCCAACCGTCAAAGAAAGCACACTCACGCTTGCACCTACCTGCATGTCTTTAACGTCACTCGACCGCGGGGAGGACATGCAGATTCCACACAGAAGGCGCTCCAGCCAAGAATCGAACAGGAGAACCTCTTGCTGTGAGGCGACAACGCTAACCGCTACACCACCGCGGTCGACAAAAACCCACCTCACTGACATACCCAGAGGGCCATGTGTCTTCTGTGTTGCTCCAGTTTTCACCAGCCTTCAAGACTTATACCAGTCCAAACCTGAACAATGTATAATAAAATAGTCACATTTGCAATAAACTATAAGAACAGAACATACTACTGCCTAGTCCTTAGATAATTAAACTGGTTAGAACTGCCATATCACCTAGCTCCTTCTCAGCTAACTACAATGCACAGACTTCTCTATATGACAGAAAATTGTCCAGGCCTTAACAGCTTAATACAACACTATGCCCCCAATAGAATTTCAATGTTATGCTCTGGATAGAAATCACTAATGACTATAATCAAACATTTAATACTCCAGGTGACTCTCTATATTCAGATCATGTAGCTAAACTTTGGAACCAAATCAATGAACAATTACAAACTCATTTAAAACACAACTTAAACTTCACCTTTCAATTCCATGGATCTTCTGTATATCTCCTGGGTAAATGCCACTGTTATCTTCAGCTTGCCATATTGTCAAACCATATCCCTTCATTCAGATGTCTATGCCTCACAACCTGTCTTCACCAATAAGCAAATAGTTTTACGAGCATCTTCCAGCCTCATATTTTTTTGTGACACTGCTCACCCCCAACAATATACTTCTAATATAAACCTGATGATAGCCATATATGTAAAAATTATCAACAAACCTGTTTTATTCCCCACCTCTTAACTATAATATTAACATTTCTGCCCTACCTAGTTCCTTCCCTTACCTCTTTTTCTTTTAAATTCTTTTTGTCAGATCCACTAATATACTTCTACAAATGCCCAATGTTCAACTTCTTCCAATGCATACTTTAATAGTTGCTTTTATTTCATATGCATTTAAGCTAACTAGCAAATATATATGTGTTTGCTATTGTATATTACTTAATGTCTGTTTAAAATGTTTGTAATATGCTGAAGTTTTCTCCCCAGATCTCTGCTGAAAAGGTTTTTTCTGGCTAAACCTAGCTGGACAAACTCATAAAGAAAAGCAATAAATAAAATAAAATAAATGTATATGAGCTTGTATGATATATATATATATATATATATATATATATATATATATATATATATATATATATATATATATATATATATGTGTGTGTGTGTGTGTGCACATCTCCATGTGTGCCTGTAAGTTTCTAAATATGTGAGAGATGTGACTCTGCTTCTGTTTGTGTGTATATGTGTCTGACTGTATTTGGATGAGTGTGTGTGTATTTTTGTCTGTGTCTATGTGTAGTCATTATTAAATACTTACATAACTTATATTTTGCATATTAAATACTTATGTTTATTAGTAATAACTTAATCCAGGGATGTCAAAATGAGTTTTTTATTCTTATAAAACATTATTTTGATGACTTAATTTGATATAGCATTATTTACTATGAATATTGGGAAAAATGATTACCAATGAATGTATAACAGACTGTTTCATGGAAGAAGAACTTTTTAAGAAGGAAAATTAGGAACATTCCCCATAACGATGTACAGCTAACAGGTATGTGACTGGCTGTAATCCTTATTGATTTATGGGAAAATAAAGGTCTGGGAGGTAGTGCAGAGGATTAAGGCCTTAAGCTCTTGGCGAGTTGCTCCTTGCACTTAAGGATGCAGGTTTTGATTCTTTCTACCCCCATCTGCCTACTGTGTGACATTGAGCTACTAACTTAACTGGGCAGTGCTCCTGGGCTGTCCTCTATAACTGTGGTTCTATCATATAGAAACAAAAACATGACGGGAGACAAAATTCTGCATGTTAAGCACTCTAATGACTGGCATTACAGATTGATGGTAACCGTCAGTGATTTACGTGAAATAAAACAGTCCGGTCTGAGGTGACTGGTAATTTTCATCTTGAGGTCAAATTTTTGGAAATGATGGGTAAGAAAGAAATAGGTAATGATAGTAATCACACACATGCACACACCCACATGCACACATACACATGCACATGCACACAAGTACACATGCACACACACACACACACACACACACACACACACACACACACACGCACACACTCTCATGCATATATACACATGCACATGCACACAAGCACGCATACAAACACACAGACACACACACACACACACACACACACACACACACACACACACACACACACACACACACACACACACACACACTAACACACATTTACATATGGGCATTGGCTCTCTCCTTCCTTCAGATTTGCTCAGCCACTGATTTCCAGGATATTGACATGGATAAAACAGAGACAGATAAACTGTCACATCATGGATAAAAGCTGTGATTTTTTTTAAAGTTAGAACTATTTCAGAGACTGTGACACTCACCAAGGCATATAATTACACAAGGGGCATGTGCCCCTTTCTGCCCCAGTGTAGCACTTCTCCAGTTTGCAACATCATTATTTATGGAATTGTTGTTTGGAATTTTTTTAATCTAAAGTGTTATCTTGGTGGGATCTTTGATGACTCTATCATACTGTCAGACCACACGTTAACAGTTATCAGATATTTTTGCTGTCATTTGGAGTACATGATGGGTTTTGCATATTTGTTACACTGCAGTACCTAAAGATTGCAGTGCACAGTTTGACCTAATGTTGGCTTGACTAATTCTACTTATCTCAAACTGCCTGAATATGAACTTTATTGACATTAACTACTGCAAATCCCTTTAACACATGAACTTTATTGTAAGCAACTGCAGAATTCCGCAGCATGCCTGTAGAGAGGGATACCTGGCTATTATCCTATTATAATCATTCTTTAGGATCAGCATTGGTTGTACATTTGAGCTTCCATCATCTTCTCTGCTCTAGTCATGTGCTTTTTATGGTTTACCTTCATTAGGTCGGGAGTCCATTGTACAACCTACTAAAGTGCGAAAGTACAATGGCAAGATTTGGGAATGTCAAATCACATAGTTGTGAAGTCAAATGAACGAATGCCAGTGTGCATTTGTTCATTCGAATTTGGCATTCCGGGTGCAGATCACATTACAGTGGGGATTGGGACATGTACCCTTTCCTTCACTGTAGTGTGATCTCGGAGTTAGTATATTAAATTAGCAGGGAGTTTGGGGGGTGCAGGGGGGCTTGCCCCTCTGCATAACAGTGTTTGGAGATATCTGGAAATGTTGGGTGTTTCAAACACATTCGACATTTCTGGATAGTTGAATTCGTTGTGTTGCACATTTGGTGTTTTCAGCAGTTGAAAGTGCAGTTTCCGACATTGTGAGTCAGCTATTTGACCGGTTGCATATTTCATTTGCAATCTAATGATGGTAAACTGTTTTTTACCCTATACAGTTTAGGTCCCTTCTGTTTATGAGAGCTACTAGCTTTCTGCCAGCTGACTTGTACCATAAAATCAGTCTCTTGGACCCTGCTGCTATTTGCTATGATGTGACTGTGGAGTTTAAGATTTTGTTTTCATTTTTTTTCACTTATTATACTTCTGGAATGTGGTGTTCTCACAGTTTTGAGACTGTTTCTTATCTATTTATTTTAGTTTATCTTAAACTAATTGTTTTGTTGATTTACATATTTATATACTTATTGTTTTATGCTCATTTTATTCTGGCTTTACCTTATTCAGAGCATGCTTTTCTGCTCATTAATGATTGATTTATTCACCAAGATGTTTTAAAAATATGCTTGTTGCCTTAGCACAGCTAGCTCTTTTCAAGAGACTGCAGAAAAAAAAAGAAAAAAGAATAGAGGCATAACTTTGTACTTCGCAAGATAGCATAAACAGCTAAGCTCGAAGATACGTACTTGTAAGTCTGCAGATCAATCAAGCGCTGAAGTGTGCTTGGCAAAGGTAGGAAGGATTTGGAGACTGCAGACTAAATGGTCAGCGTTGATGCCACAGAATCACCAGCCTCCAGAAAGGTCTCCTGTATCTGCAATATAAAATGAAAAGCATACACACTTTCTGGGTTATACTTATGCATTGAGGAAACTAGATGTAACTTAGCCCTGATATGACAGCATATACAAATTAGGGATGATTGTTGTGAATGATATTTCATTGCATAGACAGCTGCCCAACTGAAACATATACTGACTACTTTACTCTTGCCAGATGTGCATAGGTCTTTAATAACTCCATATTTACACGTCTAGCTGTAGTTTGTATTGTTAGATATTATGAATATAAGGCTGAAATTAATTCTGTTGTAAATATGCTGAAAGATAAAGCATAGAATAAAAAGTTTGCTTGAATATATGTTTAGAGTTTAAAATGTGCATTCATACTATATGTATAACAGGCAGGCTTCTCTTCACAGCATCAGAAAAGCCTAACAACGCAATATTGGAAAGCAAGGATTACATGATTTTCTCATTTTTGCAGAACAAATATCTATTAACAGACATCCTTTTTTATAAACTCAGCAGTATGTGATGTTTTTTCTATAGGAACAGCTTGTACAGATGTTTCCTTTCAGATTTCTGTTAATGGCATCCTCACATCAGCAAAAGTTCTTACAAGTAAATCATAAAAGGACAATAGAAAAGTCTAAAAACAGACATTATGTGACTTCTCACAGAAGGCCAAAAAAAAAAATACCAAGAGGAAACAACATCTATGTGTGTGACTAGTACTCTATATAACTATTGTAGTAATTCAGTTATGGGAGAGAAGGACAGAGAGAGAGGTATTTTGTATTTGTCATCATTCATATCTGTAATGAAGGAAAACTTTGTAAATATATGCTACAATCTAACAGAAATAGTATGTGTCGTTTGTTATAAAATAAGTTATCTGTAACTGTGCTTATAGCTGCAAAATATATTTCTTTATCAGCGTGCAATTTGAAAGGCTTGGTGCTTTAAACAGACTACAGATGGAGTCATGCAAAACTCTGTGACTTTGATTTCAGCAGTAAACAGCACAGCAAGACTGTCTGTCTTAAGAAGACTTTGGATCCAGAACAACATAGGAGCAGAGCACGAAAATTAAGATAAATTTTTCAATGGTGACCCTTTGACAACGTTCCTAGCCTGTATCCAAAAACAGGGGGAGTGAGTGAGTAATGCCTTGTATAAGGTCACTCCTGTAAAAGCACAGCAACTAACATTTATGCGAAGTACTTCCGTTTTCTACAGTTTTCTACAGTTTGCAGCAATAATACAATTTATTAGATGTCTAAATCCAGTGAGACTGCATTGCAGGAAGGTGAGCAGTTCCATAAATTCTCCAGAAAAGGTACAAGACAAAGTTGTAAGACTGTAGCTGCCAGTTTTGCTGTACCAAATTCACAAGTGACTACAGAGACTTTTCAACCATCTACAGTAAAGCAACTTGGCCATCTGCTTCTCTGTTGACTGGTAAGAAAATTGTTCTGGGTTACATACAGTATGACTGCAATAGATGTAATAATAATAACAAAATGAAATGTTGTATATACAGCATATTAGCAAATGTGAAACCTTATTAGGGCAAGTTAATAGTAAGCCATTATGCAAATGGATTGCAAGTTGATAGTAAGGCATTATGCAAATGGATTACAATATTTGACTGCTATCTGAAACAAAATCATGTGTGGTATAAAAAAATGTTTATTGTGTGTACAATGTCATAAAATACAGTGCATGCCACTATTCAAAGGTTAGACTGTACAGACAAAAAATTTAATGGATATAACCAAGAAAAGTTAATATGCCGACATTATATTCAAATGTTAGACAGTTATGTTCTGTCACCAGATGTAAATGGATTATTTCAGAATTGCAGCAACAGTCAAATCAGTTACTAATAGAACCTCTAGTACATTTTGTTACAAAAGAATATAATAAACTTCTAAAAGACAGACACAATGAGTTCAGGAAGCTTAGCCAAGTTATATATACATCTTTTCAAAAGTGCATAGGAGTTTCAAATTCAGCAGAACAGCTTACTAAAGAATGTTAGAAAGACCATGCAACATTACAGGAAATTCTTCAATAGCAGTTGCAGGATAAAGGCAATAAATTAGCTGAACTGACAGAGACTGGGGACTTCCTGCATACAAAGCTAATCTGTGCAAAAGAAATATATTTTATAATATGTTTATGTTTTGAAAATGGTTAAGAATACATGGTAGGATGGTAGGGACAAATCATTTTTAAATGTTTTACTTTCATTCAGTTAAAGCAAGACATTTATCAGTACTACACTAAAGTAGAGCATATGACTGCCATTCTTAGCATAGTCAAAAGGTAAACAAAACTGTTCTAGTGCATAAAAATCAAATGAAAATAGTTAATAAGAGTAAAGATTTCAAGTCACAAGACTGACATGCTTGTATAAAGATATAGGGCCGGATTCACGAAGGCTTGCACGGAGTCTAAGAGTAGAGTAAGATTCCATGCAGCCAACATGTC
Source organism: Protopterus annectens (assembly GCF_019279795.1). Taxonomy (NCBI): domain Eukaryota; kingdom Metazoa; phylum Chordata; order Ceratodontiformes; family Protopteridae; genus Protopterus; species Protopterus annectens. The sequence continues at coordinate 1,846,781,831 of NC_056728.1, forward strand.
CGCCGAGCGATCCAGGAACAGCTGCTAGGGGCATGCAACAGAGCACTCAAAACTAGTCCTACACGGACAGGGCTGGGATATGCAAATTACCTCAATTGCAGGCAAAAGCTATGCAAATGAGGTAAATTTGCGATCCAGGAAACCCAACCCTATCCGAGTATGAGTAGTGTTATTTGCAGAAACGTACTCAGTTGAGAACTGAGTACGGTTCTGCAAATAGCAAAACGGAGCCTTGACAGCTCCAAAAAAAGGATTCATTTACAGGAGGAAGCATGCCAATGGCCAAAAATATAGCCATTGGTAATGTTAAGTAATGCAAAAGTAAAATAAAATAACTTTTTTTTTACATCCTGATTTCCGAGATTTAAGCATAGCGCAGCACCGTGCAAATGCGCTGCGCCCTAAAAAGCAGAAAATCAATAATAAAGATCCACAAAAGTGGATTTTATAGCAAATATGATTTCACAAGGCAAGTGAATGGCAGGCTGAAGACAACATGGCCACCGAGTAGAGGTTGCTCAGGGGGGAAGCTCAGTCTAAGAGATGTAACCAAGCATTAGTAGGCAATCCTATGAAAAGGAGGGTTAGGATAGTGAATCACAAGTTTACATAGCAAATGTGCACAGTCAGTGGAGTGTAGGAGTAGGATAAGGGGAGTAACAGACTGCAAGATAGGTGACATCACGAGTGGGGTATGTATGAAAGAAGTGAAGCTCATTGGAGCAGAGTGGCATGTGTCAGCTGTCATTTACACATCATTGAAAGAGGTGTGTCAACAGGTAGGCTAGGTAAAGGCAAGAAATGGAAGGTGTATGCGGTGGATAAAACTAAAGTTTCTTGCTGAGCGGGTATGTGCACGTGTGCGCACCTGTAAACCCGAGTAAGACAGTTTGTGTGCGTGTAAGCAAGAGTGTGCGCATTTAAGCCAGAGTAAGCATGTATAAGGCTGTTTAAAGTGTTGTAAGCGTGTTTGCGCTGGTGTGCGCACGTTTTAACCAGACTAAGCAAGTTGTAGTCCATGTAAGCATGTGTGCGCGCGTGTGAGCTGCTGTGAGCGTGTTTGCGCTTGTGTGTGCGGCACTGCCCCCCTGAGGAAACAGAAAGGAAAAAGGAAGCACAACAAATAGTAGGAAACTACCAGGGAGTACTAGCAGAGCTAGCATGTGAAAACAATCAGAATCAGGCAATTACACAGGCAGTACACTAGCCCAGCCCAGCCTATCACTTAAAACTCTGCAAACAACAGTCCATTATGTTTCTCACAAGAGACACTGCAACACTGCAGTAAGCTAATAGAAGTGAAAACTGAAAGAACTTTACTGAGACAAAGAAATGTTAGGGGCTGCCATTGCTGTTATAAGGTGACATATGCAACATGCTGAGGGTGGTGACAATGGAAATGCTGCTGGACAACCCACAGTGAGGAGACGGAGAAGAGTGTACAGGCCCAGGGTAACCTACCAGGGGTTACATAAGCTGGAGATAGTGGAGCGCTACAGAGTGGACAGAGACCTCCTGCAGCAAATTGTTGAGCTGTGCAGGCCACGCCTCACACACAGAACCAACAGAGAGGAACCCATCTCAGTGGAAACCAAGGTATGTGTTGGCCTAAGAATATTAGCAACAGGTACCTTCCAGAGACCAACTTTTGATATGATGGGGATATCACAGGCATCAGCATCCAGGGTACTGCACCAGCTCCTGGATGCCATGTCAGCACATGTCAGTGACCATGTATATTTCCCCAATTCCCATGAGGTATTGGCCAGCAATATGCGTCTCTTCCAGCAAATAGTGGAATACCCTGAGGTAGTGGGTGCAATAGACTGCACGCATATATGCATCAATGCACCAGCCGGTGAGTGGGGTAGGGTCTACTTCAACCACAAGGGCTTCCCCTCCATCAACTGTCAGGTCATGTGTGATGCCCAGGGCATAATACTGAATGTGTGTGCTGGCTGCCCTGGAAGCTACCATGATTCCCATATCTGGCATCTGACACAGCTATACCAGACATTTGCCAATGGGGACATCCCACATGGTCACCTAGTGGGGGATGCTGGCTATGCACTGGAGCCATGGCTGATGACACCCATCAGAAATGCACACACACCTGAACAGGAAAGCCATAATGAGGCACACGCACAAACACAAAATGTAATCGAGCATGTGTTTGGGCTGCTCAAGTCACGGTTCCAGTGCCTGGACACATCTGGTGGAGCCTTGCAGTACTCACCAACTACATGTACCCAAATTGTCATGGTATGTGCTATGCTACATAATATGATCCTGCGAAAACAGCTGCAGCAGGACCAGCATAGGCCTGGACCAGACAGCCCCCCACCATTGCCAAGGCTATCACAGGCAGAGCGTGACTCAGAGGAGGAACAACCTGAGCCTGCCACAGTAGGCAATGCATAGCACATACACTGGCTCAGTAGGAACTCTGGAAATTATACCTCTCTCTGACTCACACATATAGTAAAAGGGATGCCTAAGTTGACACTACTGCTCTCAAACATGTATAGGGAGTGTAGTATGTGCATCTGACATTGGCAGCCCTGCAGCACCACTTGAGGCATGATTGTCATGTGTTAAGCAATATAAAGCAGTGCTAAACAGCATTTACCACCATGTAGTATATGCAAACAAAATTGTACACACCAACTAGCACAACTGTGGTCAATCTTCAGTAATATTGGACAACGTCCAGCAATGTTGGTGAATATTGAGCAATGTCGGACAAGCCTGGTCTAAGTAGGGCATAGCTGAACAAAAGCCAACATGCTCATATGTGCTCTACTGGCCCTTAAGCAGTCTGGTCTGCTCAGTATGAAAATATAAAGCAGTGATGGGCCTCAAACCCAGGATACTGTGCACTATAGTTACAGTACTAAACCACTAAACCATGACAGTATTGCAGGGGTCAGCCTGTATGAATAAATGTTGATAAGTCTATGCAACGTATCTCATGGAAACCCTGCAGGCACAGCATAATCCCCTGTCAAGTTATGACACAAAGGTGAGTCCTGCAGTAAGAATAGAACCTGACTTCCAACACACACAGTATAAATGTTAATATTGGTCATGTTCACACACATCAACAAATGTAGTGGATCTCAGATAGTAACATACTGAAAGGTCACACGGGGCATGCTCACACCCTTGAATAATTGAGACAAATGTCAGGCACAAAACACGGAAAGCCTGAACTGGGCATGCTCACACACTTAGGCTATGTCTGAGTACAGCAGTGGGCCACACATATCTGGCAGTTGCATGCGTTAACCCAGGAACCTCTCACTATCCAGCAATCTGCCCTGTGCACACAGTTATATGACAACAGACACATATATAATATAGTGGAACCCTGTCATAATCAAATATGTTCTGCAGATACCTATGTTGTTCATAGAAACTGGGAAAGCAAAGATGACAAGGACATGCAAACAGTATCAGCAATAAACATTGTGCATCCCGAACATTATCATAGGTTCAGAGGTTGATACTAGGCTATCTGCCCTAGGGCATGTACAAGCCTAGCCAGAGTGTGTTTGGCATTTGCAGCCCTGTCAGCTTATTACAGTGTGCCTGTGAATAGTAGGTCACACAGAATAGCCCATGTACGTTTAGGCTAGTGTGCCTCTGTCTAGCAGGGACACAGAAGATATCCCAGGGGTAAACATACGATCACCCATACAGTCGTCAAGATGTCTCCTGTAGGTAGTCAATGGTTGGCTCTGCCTATGTGAAACTGGGATTACAATCTGGAGTGAGTGGAGCCTCTGGGATAAGAATCTGTCCCTCCAGCATGTCCTATTAACATCTGTGCTGAGGTATATGTCCCTGGAGTGTGTAGCTCCAAGGGAGTCAGATATCCTGAGGTGGAGCATGTCCAGTAATGCTGTGTTGGGTATTCCTGTAAACAATAGGCACACATCATATCTGAGTAGGTGGTAAGCGACTGAGTAGAGCTGGAGTTACTGCATCTGAACTGTGCAGGGCATCTGTGTGAGTCCCTAGATCTGCTTGGTGAGGAACTTCTGTAGCCAGTACAGTTGCTGCAGGTGTCGGGTAAGGTACACCCCAAATGTGGCATTGTAACCAAGCATGGTTGTGATGAGTATAGGGGCACAATGACCTCACTTGATCTAGATGTGAAACCATATGGGATAAGGTGGCCTATACAGAAGGTCTGTCCAACCACTTTGGCAATGTGATTGTCAAAGGCGACAGTACGAACAGGTCATGTCCCCAAACCCCTAACAACTCCTACCGTATGTAATGGAGTACTACCTATGTGGTAATGTGTGGGCACATTGTTATCCCCAAAGGGGATGACTATGCAACTAATGGCATTTAGCTGTAGGCCATGGCTCAGGCACCGGTCATCCATCTCTGTGAGACCCTGTTTGAGTATGCATGTGGCAGCTGGAGAGTTGATTAAGGCACCCAATTTGCAGTCAAGTGTGAACATGGCCAGCCATATTCCCCCTGTGGAAGCCTGTATGTCAGACAAACATATACTGAACAAGAGAGGTCCCAGGACTGAGCCTTGTGGGATGCCACGTGTAACTGGTGTATAGTCAGACATGGCACCTGCAATTCTGACCATGTGGGTGCTATCCCTGATCCAGGTAGCAATCCATCGTGTGAGATATGTGTCCATATCGACGCTGGTGAGCCTATGCATAATGGCCAAGTGGGTTATTGTGTTGAAGGGTTTTGCAAGGTTCAGGTAGGCTGTGTGGACAACTGTCCCTATGTCGATGGACCTGGTAACCATTTAAAGAATACAAACAGGTTCAAGAGGTAAGATCTGCACACAGCAATGCTGACATGTGTAGGACACAGTGTCTGTAGGTTCCCGATGTCTATGTGTATGAGTCCCATGACAATACGCTCCATAGCTTTGCAGAACAGGCTAGCTAGGCTTATAGGGCAATATTGTCTGTGGTCTGTTGTGGCACCAACTCTATGGAGTGGGACCACTGTCACTGTATGCCATTCCTTGGGTACATATCCCGTAGTAACTCTGATATTGAACACTGATATAATGTGAGGGTCACATCTGTCATGAAGCTCGTGTAAGATGCAGGCCAGGACACCATCTGGTCCCATTGATGCTGTGATGTATGCTTTGGGGAGGGCAGCACTCACCTGTTACTTTGCGATGTCAGGGAGGTTACACTCTGTTGGGATGGATAGTTGCTCCTTAGGGGGGATGGGGGGGAGACATCTGCACTGAACCTGTTTGCCAGGATATTGGCAATGCCAGTGGGTTCAGGGTAAGTTTAGTCAGTATGCAGTAACTCACAGCATATCAGTGAGTGTCCACCCATGTTCCTGACATAACTGAAGAAGGCCTTGTGATTGTCCTACTTGTCTGGTGCAATTGTCCATTAGAAGTGGCCCTTAGATAAGTTCATGAGTGACGTAGCTGTCTCCTAGTGCAGATCACAGATGCCTTCTCTGTCTGGGATTGTGCTCTATCATGTAGTAGCTCCCCCTTATGTTGTACAGCTTATTAATGGCTGGGGTTTACGAGACAGGTCCCCTGCCATTAGAGGAGTGAGTCCTGTTGCTATTTGGGATAGCACAATCCATGCAGTCCACTTGGTGTCCATAGAATGTGTATGTAAAGGATTCAGCAGTCTGAGCCGTATTTGCCACTGTCCCAGGGTCTCTGAAGGATACCACCCTGCTTTGATAAAGTGAGATGTTGGCACATGAGAAGTTCACCAAGATTACCCAGGATGGGTGCGTGGACAGGATATGGATGTCCAGTGAGATAAATGGATGTTCTGACCTTACCAATGAGGGGTATATTGCTGGTGTGGAACATAGAGTCCCCATGTTGGTGATGATCAGGTCCAATATATATTCCCCTCTTGTGGCTGTGGTGACTGGTTGTGCCATAGCATATGGGCTCACAAATTGTAGCGACTGTTGGACAAGGGTGTTGGGGCTTGAGTAGTATTCCCAGTCAATGTTTGTGTATGTGAAGTCACCCAATATAATGGTGTTTGTGGAGACCTTCATATTCTCCATTGTTCCCAGGAAAGCCGAGTGTGGTTCCTGGTTTGGGAGGGTGGTCTGTAGCAGGCAACAAACTGAAAGGCAGTTTTGCATAATGTTAGTTGCATATGTATGGTCTGTGATGCTTTGTGCAGTGCTACTAACCCGGAGGTGTGTGCATCTGTGATGTATATGGATACTCCCCCTAGTTGTGTTGTCCGTTCCGAGTCATGTGGTCAGAAAACATGGCATGAAACATAACCTGGTAGTGCTGGTGTGCATTTGTGAGCCTGAACCAGGCGTCTGTTAGTGCACAGATATCACTATCCCCCATACTGAGGAGAGTCCTTAGTGGGCGCAATATGAGGGTAACACATCTGGTGTTGAGCAGCATTACCCTTAGTTTCATTTAACCTGTAATGTCTATGGAGGTGGGTTTGTCTTTTGAACCCTGCTTAAAAAAAGGCACCATGGTGGTAGCAAGAGCCTTAGCCAGCATTCAAAAGTCCAAGGGTGACAGGTGCAAGCTGTCCATAGTGAAGCTACGTGGCATGTCGAGCATGTCACCACAGACTGACAGACACTGGATCCTCTATGAATTACACCAATTTGTTAGCCAACTGTTAAACGTGATATGTTTGTCTGTATACTGTGACATCATAATTGGTGAGTGTAAGATGCTAGACAAGGTCAGGGTCATACTGGCCTGGGCTACATGATCAGAGTGTTCCTCCATGTATCATGTCATGTGGTCCAGGGAGTAACATCTGAGGTTTTACGCACCAGCATAGACAATGATGGTGCCAGTCCTGTACTTGCTTTGGAGCGACCTGACTGCATGTGTTATGTGGCAGATCCTGGCACCCGACAGACAGCTCAAAGTGGCTATTCCCTTGTTTGGGCTGGTGAGTGGGACGTCAGTGTGTCTGACAATAAGTGTCACCTATTACAAGTGTATTAGGTGTGTTATTTAGCCCAAAGGGCAGTGACTGTGTGGCACATTGACATTGTGAACTATGTGATATGTGGGTATTGTAGTGGGGTAGCAGTTGTGTGTGTGTCTGCTTTGGAGGTCTCTGCTGCTTATGCAGAGTTCATTTACAGCATCCAAGTATGTTTATGTGTGATAATATGGTTTGAGTGCTGTCGCTATAGGTATATGTGAGACTGATATGTTGTGTGTGTGGTTACCTTCACCACCTGATAGACTGTGCCAGTCATGGGTCGAGAGAGTTCAGCACCCTGTATGTCTATATAGGTGCAACTCTCACATATATCTGAGTTTGTCGGGAGGAGGAGAGGGTTGTCTGTGTACATGAGGCAGATGTGACATTGTGTCAACATCACAATATTCACCAGCTGGACTGGAGAGTACACATGAAACCGACCCCTGGACATGCCAGGATATTATGATGACATACTCTGTAGCCTGATCACAAAGGATCAGTAGGGTGTTAAGTGTGTAAAAGAGTATAACAGGGATTAGTGCTCAGGTTCATTGGTGTTTTGTAAAGAGTAGTTCAGAAGGAGTCCAGACTGAATCATGACACCTCCTTCAGCTAGGTCATAAATAGCAATGTACACCCATATATGTCCTGAGTCAGGGCCAACTGTACCTGACTGATAATGCCGACATCCTGTCAGACAGGCCCATATATACATACCCACCTCCCAATGACAATAGTCCATATCATCATACCAGGAGATATCACATGTAGAATGGCTGAACAGCTACCCCCAATGCCAAAAGCATGGCAGCAAGTGGAATACATTGTTTCCCAATATGTGTCATGCATAAACTACAGAACAAACAGACCCTGCACCTGAACAGTCAGCTGAGCCTCACCCCCTCCACAGGATGTGGAACTGTTGAATGTGCTACAGCAACATATGGCACTCCCCACAAGTGTTGGTGCACAACACACCATGGGAAGTACAGTCCAGTAAGCCTATGAAGTCTGATCTGCAAGATCATGGAGTCCATCATGGTTGAAGTCATAAACAGAGCTATAGGAAGCTGACAAATACACAACCCTACCAACTGTGGTATGTTCATGTGCGGATCATGGTTCCCAAACAGGCTAGACTGTTTGCAAGGCAACCACCCAGGACATACATCACTGAACACAGCTACACATGTCTCACATAGACTTTGAATAGCCCTTTATCAACATCTCAGACACATGTAGTATCCACAAAACCAACAAGCTGTGCATAAATATGTGTTGACATATGAAGGAATGTCAATGTGTCCACAGATAGGTCACACAAGGTAAGGATTATGAGGTCCTGTTCAAGCTGTTGACACCTGCCGACCCACATGGACCATTCCTGGAATTGCATAAAACAAAGTGTACACGCATTACCATGTCCAGTCTGATGATGTCACCATCCTACAAATACAGCAGGAGGAAAGAAACCACCCAGTAAAGCAAATAGCATGCTGTGTTAATGTGTCTCTCTCTAGTATCATAACATAGTTAGGTAGGGGTTTGAATCCTGAAAATGCTGACTGTGTGTGTGTGTATGTGTGCAATTTCCTTTGAGAGGAGTGCCCATTTTGAAGACTGGGAAAACACATTAAAAGAGGTACATTCCTCTTTGGAAAGTCTGATGATGTCACCATCCTACAAATATAGCAGGAGAAGAGAAACCAACCAGTAAAGCAAATAGCGCACCGTGTTAATGTGTCCCTCTCTAGTATCATAACATAGTTAGGTAGGGGTTTGAATCCTGTAAATGCTGACAGTGTGTGTGTCAATGCGGTGTGGGTTTTGCTTTTACTATAGTATGACATATTATGATTAAAACAGTAAGTGCATTGCACACATCAGGTATCTGCGTGGCAAATAAATATGTGTACATGTCCCCTCAATCAGTACATAGGTGTGAAGCCTGCATACTATATGAATACATTTGTTTCCATTGACAGATTGTGCCGCTGCTTCTCAGATCGTAGGTCACATATGTATGTATGTGACAAAGCCGTCCACTGTCGTGATCTGTGGCCAAGGTAATCTGTGCCACACACACCCATGACAGTTACTAAAGAGTAGTGTGAGTGAGGGTTTATGCCTGGGGTATATGTTAGACATGTTCATACACAACAACGACTGGCAATAATGGACAGTCTTTATAGGTGTACAACTGCCTTGTGGATATGCATTCAGGCCTCTAATGTCTTATGTGATAAACCAAGGGACTCCACAATACCTCTGGATATGTGGATACCAAGGGATACATGACATAACATGAGGCTGTATGTACACATTGGTACCCAACATACATGTTGAGGGCTACCACCTATGTGGTACTGACGGGATAGTATGTATAGTAAATGTGGATGACTATGCCATAGTCGGCTTACTGCTGTACAGCATGTATCAGACAACAGGTATCTGTGCGATACCCTTGTGTAGGATATGCATCCCATCCAGGGAATGCATTGTAGGCCAATGCATGCATTTCCAGATGTGGATGGACACATCCCTAATGTGTTTGCATGTACCTAAGGGGGCTATATGCCAAACAGATGTGGTCCCAGGTATGGGTGGCAGTCAATACCACTGGTTAGTGTTATAGTATAGTACCGGAAGGATCCAACTGTTACTGAGTTCCCTACAACTGTGTGTCATTTGTCAGGATATCATCCAATGATTGCTTATAGTCATGCTGTTGAGGTTGTGTATACTACCAGACCACAAATCATTGACAGATATTAACAGTATCACCCACAGCATAGTGTCAACCCATGCCATACACACATCTGTACCCATGTTAGTACATATCTGTAGTAGAATGCATACTGGCCATTGAAAGATACTATGAGATGTTAACAATGTATACAACAGGGTATGTCACACGTCCCATGTGTCCACTATGCACGTACATGCAGACAGTGCACACCCACCATGTTCACAGATGTACACTTGGTAATCTGTACTGCACACATCACACACATACTGTCCACTCACTAACACATGCTGGCAACACATTACACTTCAGCCAAGTGGCACATGGGTGGACAATAAATACTCAGACCTAACAGTGGTGTAAACAATGCTACATTGACAATCAGAGCTTTGATACATAATGCCTGCTCACATATACCTACAAGGATATCATTACACTTTCCTGTTGACAACTTGCTAATATTGCTACACTGCTATAATGTCACCCTGTGCATCAGCACCATGTTAGCCTGTTCCTGCATCAATGTTACAGATGACAGGAGGTGGCACAGGTGTCATCATATGCACAGGGTGTGTTGCTGTTTGCCAGAGCCTGACATTGACCCATCCAATCGACATGTCTGTGTGTGTGGGTGTGTGTGAGGGACAACAGTACAGCATGGGCCAACGTTGATGTAATGTGTGTGTGTATGTATGAGCCCTAGTTGTTTGGTTAATGTGTGTGTGTCTGTATGCACACAGCTCCACCATGTGGCTGCCATATACGGTAGTTTGTGGGACAGCCACAGACTGTACCTGCTAGGCTGTAGAGATCACTGTCTCTGGCTACGGACACAGTACCTGTGCCTGGCAGGGGTGCTACGGATAGTATCGGTACCAACCCTGACTGGGTACTGTCATCAGAAGCAGAGGTATGACGACTGGACCCATGTCCCTGCTGGGACTGGCCAGAGCCACATGCACGTGGTCTACTGGGACGGTCAATGGACAGGCCAGCCCCAGCATTGCTGGGGCTGGTACTGCCACTACGGGAGCAGCTGTGAACTGTGGGCCATCCGTGACCACTGCCAGCTGTTGCTGTTGCTGGCATGCTTCCGCATCGACGTCTCAACCGTCCCGCACGGTCCTGGCTTATGGAAGACATATTGTGGAGGGCATCTAATGTCTCCCCCCAACGTCTATCAATGACCTCGGTGTAATTCTGGATGGCACCGGCAAGGTCATGGATGCTGTCATTGATAGCGGTGTAATGGGCCCTCTGCACCCTAAGTCCCTGCCTGTTGTACCATTCCATATGTGCCTGTGCCTGCATTACAGCCCGGAACATACTGGACATTGTAAGACCTGTGAGGGCATGTCTGCCAGGGGCACTATGACCAGCGGTGCTCCCCCGAAAACCCCTGGACCTCCACCTATGTAGTACCATTCCAGGAATCTGGCTATGGCTGCTGTGAGGGGAAGCAAGTGCCATGGGTACCACACTCTCCCGGTCAATGCCAACTGTATGCCCTCCCTCATCTATGGCCATTGGTGATGAGGGATGTATTGACAGTATGAGTGTGCGCATAGATGGGGTTGAATGCTGTGTACTGTCAATTGCCGGACCAGCGACAGACCCTGTCAAACCTTCCTGTGCCAGAATACATGTCTCATCATCACCACTATTTGTGGCAGTGACTTCAGGTTCCCTGCTGCTTTCGGCCACCCCAATCTCTGCACCTGTGAGAGGAAGACAGGAAACACACTTTACAGTCTACACATGATGCATGCACACATGCACACATGAACACATGAACACATGCACACATGAACACATGCACACATGCACACAAATACACTCCTCACTACAGCACATACACACAAATACCAGCAATCCAACACATACTCAATAGTGGGTGAAGGTGGGTGACAGTATCACAAGGCAGTCACCACAAATGTGTCAGCATGCAGAATATGTGTTGCACAAGACCATGCAGTGCAAGTGTAGACGCCCCTTTTTAACGACAGTATACATGGCTTTGATGCATGTGTGTAGTTGTTCAGTGATTGGCTACACCCTGGAACAGCTCTGCAATGCCCTGTGCACCATCACTCACAGGTATACATACCATGGCTTCATGTGTTATCTGTGTGACACATAGATTTCCATGTCTGAGTACAGTGTCTATGTCCATAGCAGATAATAGTGGGCACAGGTGTAGCACATGTATGCTATGTACACACACGGGATGAGTGGTGCATGTAGACGTGAAGGAATCCCAATGCTCGACATGGCCATTGTACAGTGGTTATGGTGAGTGTGGGACATATTGCAGATATGTTGGTGCAGCCATGACATGGCATGCTACACGACCGCAACATTAAACACCACACATACCCAATGTGTGTCATGTGACCTATACACCCACTAGCATACCAGGACATATATGTGACACTTTGTTCGGATGGCGATTGCTGTGCATATTGTGTATACTGGCATATGTAAACACACACACAACATGCTATGCATACTGTGTATAGGTGCATATGTTTGCACACACACAGCATTGAGGTGCAAAGCAATGACTGCTATGAGTAGTGCTGTGGTCACTGTAACTGGATGGGGTGTAGTACCATGTGCCATCATCATCATGCATCTTGTGGTCACTCACAGCTACTAATGTGTGCAAGACCACTGCCTAGCATGCTGTACCTGAACTGCAGTGCCATGGCTACATTCACAATTACACAGCCACTTTGTACATGGGTGTGTGAGGTGCCCAATAGGGAGCATTGCCTAACATGACTGTGTTATGTGTGAAAGAGTTTTGCACAGCCCCATGATAGGCCTGTACCCCTGAGGTACATCATGTGTGTGTGCATGACATGTGGGATACCAAGGTGTGACCTTAGAGCGTGTGTGTGGTAATGCCATATGTAGCATGTTTTCGTGTACTGTGTATGATAAACGTGTTCTGTTGTGTACAGCTGTAGCAACTATGCCTATCCAATGTGCAGTACGGTGTTGCCACAACTGTGTCTGATGCTCTGTGTATTGCATGTCATTGAGGCAGCTACTGACATTACTGAGCTGGGAAACGTCTTACAGCAAACATGCACGGCATGCATTATGCATAGGTGTGTTATGTCTACATGGCCTACACCTCACCTATGACATGCATATTTCATTACCAACATTGCAGTTATACCATACTCACCACCATAGACCGTCTTCCCTGCTGTCACACCAGAGGGACCTACGAAAATATGAGAGAGGTCATCAGTGGCCACAACTGTGGCATTGCTACTGTGGGTATGCTAAACTACTGTAGAACAACAGTAGAACAACAGTCAACAGTCACAGGTGTACAGATAATTCTCAAAGTATCAGTATTACACAACACTAGGCAGTACAACTGCTAAACACACAGTACACATCTCACATAGACATAATCTAACAATACACTTAACTGTAGTCTACAGATAGGGCATGTTACCTGCTCGCTCCATGTGAACATGCTGGGTGTCTCCGGCCTCCATAACAACACATGCCAGTGGGTGTTGCTACTGTTGTCCAGTAGCCACCACGCTTAGGAGCAGATCCTCAACTCTGGTGAGGGGGATGAATGGCCACCCCACCACCTGTGGTAAGCTGTTGTCTTTGGATATCAGCCGCACGCCGCTGGACATGTCTAATTAAATCACTGCAGTGATGGTGTACCTGCTCATATCTCCAGTTATGCATGCCTATGTCATTTACCCGACGAACAAGGTCCTGCCACAGTGCAGTCCACTCCTGCTGGTGCTGGCTGCTTCTGGAAAACAGCATTGTGTATTGCTGCACCAGGCTCTGCAGTATCGCCTCTTCCTTCGCTGCTGTGTACGGCGGATTGCATTGGTGGGCCATCTGGCTGAAAGAGATATGAACAATATGTGTGAGCGAGTCCTGTGGCACACTGTACACCTTTAACCACAGATATCACTTTACTGTCATATATACCATCCATTTGTCTGTCTGAGGATACACATGTTCAATACCACTTATTGGTTCTCAGGCCACAACTGCCTAACAGTGCCTGGCACACTCTATATATCAACCACTATACCACAGTACCCAGCACACTGTTTGTGACACAATGCACAACCTCTCCACAGGGGTATATATCACGCCAATGCACAAACAGAGATGTTATCTATTGTAATGAATGTAAAGTACAGTTACAGTAGTACCATCCAACCACCTTAGTCGCTAATGCCATAGCCCTGCCTATCATATATGTTGCTAGATACACACGTATACCCTGTAACACACATATGATTGTGGTCATGGTACAGGCATAATTACACACACATCAGACAAACATATAACACACCACTGTATGCCAACACAGATGAGCTTTACCTGCGTACCATACAGTACTGTGTGCCACTACTTGCAAACCTTTATGCCTGAGTTATGTCCTCTGTGCAGACTACAGGAAACACACAAGACAGTGTTTCCAAGCAATGTGAACACACACCATACTGTGCTGTTTAGGCCTACAGCTTCAGGTAGCAGTACAGTTCATATGAGAGTTGGATTCACCAGCAGTGCCACTCAGTAAGCATACATGTATTGCTTTAGCCTACAATGAGACACCACAATCGTCAACAAGGAACTACGTCACATCGTATGCCATACTACTATGTCTGCCTAATAGTACAATACACATCTTTTGCTGGCCTCACAGCAAGGATAGACACTACCATGTCAGATACAACTTCACACCAACCTATCACACCTTTACAGACCTTGCACACATTCAGCGTGACACTTATTCAACCTCACATAGCAGGTATTGCATTGAGTACATGTGTGAGTGCATAGTGTCATAGGTAGGTAATACGCTATTGGCCCTAGGGCCTACAGCTGCCTAGCCATATGCTACCCTGGCCTTTGACACACATGTACATTGATTTCACTTGCCCCTGTCAACCGGAACCACAGAGGGGATTCCTGGGGTGTATTACCAACCTCCCAAACAATTATCAGGGGTATTTAAGACAACTGCTAATGAGGAGCTTTGTTTGCTATTGCTAGGTGGTCTATTCCAGTGTATGGCATATCTCTGGGATAGGAACCTATCCCTCCAGCATGTGCTGTTTAGTGAGCTGACGAGGTTTAGGGCCCTAGAGCATGTATCCCGGAGGGATTGTGATATGTAGCCATGGTGGTTGTCACCCAGCTATGGGTCTGACATACCTCTGTATGTCTGGCTGAGGTCACCTCTGTGTGGCCAGTATGCAATACAGTCTAGATGTGGTTTTGTGAGTCAGTCTGCATAGGGCATCTGTTTGCAGCCAGTATTACCTTTTGTGAGGTATGTCTGTGGCCTGCTGTAGTTGTCATGTGAGGTACATACCACACAGGGCATTGTGATGATTTGAGGGGAACACAGACCTATATTTCCCTAGATGACACACCTATTGTGATGACAAGTACCACATAGACAGATTACAAGACTAGTGTGGCACTGTGATTATCAAAGGGAAGGCTACTGTCCACCTGTGTCCCATGTTCCCTTCTGACACCTTCAGTGTTAGGCAGGCTACCACCTATAAACACGGGTAAAGTGTTTTGGAATGGGGTATGGCTCTGCAGTATCAACACTGGTCTTCAGTCCATGCCTTGATCACCAGGCACTTGTTGCAGTACATATGACCCCGTGTCTCCCTCTCTCTCTCTCTTTATATATATATATATATATATATATATATATATATATATATCTATATATATATATATATATATAGATATATATATATATATGTATATATATCTATACACATACATGTAAACATCCATTGCTGTACATATAAATGCACATATAGGCACATATACTACACACCTTTCATGGTGGGGATATCAATTATGCAACAGTTGTGAGACATACAGTTATGTAAAAATATTGCATTGTGTTGTGCAGAATGCATTTGGGTGTCCTCAGGACATGTAGCTGAAGCAGGCCGCACTGGCTGTAACACAGCAGATCTGACAATTCAGTCCCACAGCATTTAATCACCACATGACATTCACTAACGCTTGCAGTATGTCCCTTGCCCTATGCACATGTGCATATACATATAGATATGTACTGCTGCCAGATATGGATGATTCACAGTATGTAGAGTACCCTTCAGACACATCAATCGGATGCCAGCAAATACATATCTGTTACGTACCTTACCTTTGTATTTCTCACCTCCGTCTGGTGTAACTGTTGAGTTTTTTTTTTTGGTGTGGGTTTCCTCTGTTACTTCCCTTTTGTCTTTGTCTTTGTTTCTGTCTGTCTGTCTTGCTCTCTCTCTCTTTCGGTTGCTGCAATGATAGTATTGCATGTGTGGACAGCAAGTACAGGCTGCTTTTCTAGGTATCTGCAAATGTGCATGTGATAGCCTCTGCACCAATTGGTGCCCACCATTTAGTAATTGCATGCAGCCTGCTGTGTGGTAATTGCAGTACTCACTGTGATTACAGGACACTGCTATAAAATTCTAGGTTAGGTAGGCATAGCCCTTTCAGCTTGCCTAGGTGGGGCCCATGCTTGTTTGCTGTGGACACTGTTGTCTCAGTCAGAAGGTTGGCATATGCGTCTTATCTGAAGCTAGGGTTGTAGCCCAGTGATATGCATGTTGTACTGAAACCTGACTGTTTCTTCTTCCACTACACTCTTCTCAGTGTGTAATGTTACTCACACCTCTGAATGCTAACACAGGATATATGGTAGCATGTACTTTATTTTCAAATTAGAGGATTAAATGCCATACAAAAGTAGTTATTGCAATGTATTCCTATGGCTTTCCTATTTTCCCTTTACATTCCCTCATTGTAATGCATGATATATTTCTTTCAGCACCAGGTTATTGTATATCTGCTGTGGCTTAGTGGTACTTCATGCAGTCTAGTGTGTCTAATGTCTGGGGTTCGAGACTGACGGAGGTGTTTTATTTTGCTGCTGAGCAGAACAGGGGCCCTGCCATATAGAGTGACTAAGGTACTTTTAAGCTGTTGTAAGCGGGTTTGCGTGATGCTTAGAAATACTAAGTTAAGCTTAGCTTAGCTTATCTCATCTTAGCAATACTAAGCTAAGCGCACACATGCACACACTGGTACAAAACCGCTAAGTACTGTTTACAAGTGCTTACTCCCACTAACCCCGCGCTCATTTCTTTTAGAGAAAAGTAAATGGGGAGATAGGAATGTGATGATAACGGGGCACAAAAAGGGGAAGACAGTAGGGAAACCTGCTCGGGATGTACGGGATGGGTGTGGGGAAGCTCCATAGCTGCCCATTTCTTTACCAGCAACAGCTGTGCATATGCAATACATTAGGAGTGAAATTTGAAACCTTCCACCCCTGAGAGAGGGGTGAGGACAACAAAGTATGTTGTACTACCAATTATGAATACCAGGCACATGCACTGTTTGTGAACTGCTATACTGTAATTAGTACATTACTCACTTCTGAACAGTATGTGGTTTGTTTGTGTTGACATTAGCACAGTCTGCTCAGGACAACTGGACATATTTCAGTACTGAGTATGCCTACCTACACCCTTGGTTGTGCCTGAACACATGGGAATATAGTGCATTTGAGTAGGGGTACAGAACTGCAGAGAGTATTTTTATTATCGTGTGATGTTTATCTGGCTGAACATACACAGTTGCTGTGTACCTGTTAGTCCATCAAGGCAAGTAGTCTGTCTGAGTAGCTCCCACCTGTGGATATATCCAGTTGGTAGACAGAGGTTAGCCTAGTATTCTTTGTCTGTGCACCACACCAGTCTTTTCAGCACCTGAACAATGGTATTGTCACAGGTGGTTGCTAGCAGTACATGGCTACATCCTTTGATATTTCTGTGTTGTACTCCTACATAAGGCCATGCTTGTGGAATTCCTTCTACAGCTATTTGCACAGTGTGTAACAGCAGATAAGCTGATATGCCTGTATGTTTCCGACTCTTCCAGGCCTCAGATACTCTCAGGTATATATTTGAACAGCCTCAGGGAAAGGTACATATAAGTGGGATACACCTGTAATATATTACAGACATGTTTCAGTTGAGACTTTGGGGAATTCAGAGCATATGTATTACTACACCTTCTCTGACATGCAAGCAGTGTCTACTCTCACTTATTGACATTTTTCATTAAGTATGATTCCTCACCTTTCTGCCTACTGTTAGTACATTTCACAGGGAGTCAGAGGGGCACAGCTAACATTTGTTTACAAATCAGGGACATCCCTGTAAATCAGTCACAGTTGGGAGGTCTGGCCTCTGACCTATTCAAATATGCCAGTGTTTATCCTGCTCTGATACTGTTTGGGTTTTGTAAGGTGCTACTGTAACATTATTCCCTACTAGCATGGCTGTTTCTCTTTTCACAGTCATGTCATGCAGTTCCACAACACCTGCTGTTAAAGGGCCACAGAACAAGATTTGTGTTATGCCATTCCTATTTTCCCTTTACATTCCCTCATTGTAATGCATGATATATTTATTTCCGCACCAAGTTATTGTATATTTGCTGTGGCTTAGTGGTACTTCATGCAGTCTTGTGAGTCCAAGGTCTGGGGTTTGAGACTCATAGGGGTATTTTATTTTGCTGCTGAGCAGCACAAGGGCCCTGTCATACAGAGTGACTAAGGCACTTTTAAGC
Source organism: Protopterus annectens (assembly GCF_019279795.1). Lineage (NCBI taxonomy): Eukaryota > Metazoa > Chordata > Ceratodontiformes > Protopteridae > Protopterus > Protopterus annectens. The sequence continues at coordinate 1,846,800,221 of NC_056728.1, forward strand.
AGTTGTAAGCGGGTTTGTGTGGGTTTGCGCGATGCTTAGCAATGCTTAACTAAGCGCACACAAGCTCACACTCGTGCACCCCCGCTAACTACTGCTTAAAAGTGCTTACTCCCAAAACCCCCCGCGCTAATTTCTTTGAAAGAAAAGAAAATGGGAAGACAGGAAAGTGGTGAAAAAGGGGGCACAAAGAGGGAAAGACAGTAGGGAAACCAGCTGGGATGTGCAGGAAGGGTGTAGGGAAGGCCCATAGCTGGCCATTTCTTTACCAGCAACAGCTATGCATATGTTCGAAATTTGGTGTGAAATTTGAAACCTTCCACCCCTGAGAGAGGGGTGAGGACAACAGAGTATGTTGTACTGCCAATTATAATTATCAGTTTACATATCCAGCGGACATGTGTGCGAAATGGGCAGCTATGTATGGGGCGTATTTTTTTTGTGGGAACAGATTGCCCTGTTTTAAATTTTTTTTTCAGGTGAGAGTGGAATGTGAGGTAGGGGATGTAGGTATATTTAGGGAGGTAGGCTGGGGAGGTAAACAGACATGACAAACAAGATGCATACAGGGGCGGAATTTGTACACATGGGGTGGGTGAACACAATTGACGGGGAAGGTTGTTTGGAAATCGCAAGCCCATGAGCCCACAGATGGTAACAGTGGAACTGAGATCCCCACCCATGGGCAGTCACCACTGCACCTTCACAGCCCTGAGGGTGGCTGTGCTGAGGGCTGTGTAGGGTGGACAGGCTCACCTGAGAGACACGCCACTCTTGCCTAAACCTGGCGTAGGGGATCAGTGACTGAACGCTGGATCTCCCTATGCACCACAGCCCGGACCCTTCGAAGGGTGACAGGTGGCCCTTCTCTGTCCATGCTTGCATGGGGGGACTAGCCCCATCCCATGCAGCGATTCCACCTGAAGGTGGCACAGGACCAATGGAGGATGGGAGCCCGGGCTGGGCACCAGAGCTGCTGGTGTCAGGTGCACTCGCCAACTGAGGAGGGACAGGTGGGTCCGCTGGGACCGGCTTTCCCATACGTTCTGTGATTAGGTGCGTTTAACTACAACATAAACAACAGCATTCCAGATTAGTTGCAACAGCATGCAGTAATATTCCCATTAACCCAACACACCAAGGTTCCAACAGTTGAACAGCAAGCATAACACATGCATATAATGAACGACAGTGGATTTTCCAATAGCATGCAGGGATGTTTGGTAGCAACAGGCCACCATGAATGTGGTGTTTGAACAGGGCACATGCATCAACATGAATGCAAATATTTATAAAACAATAGGACATATGTTCCAACAAATATTTAAGATTACACATACCCACTGAGGTGTGGAATTGCATGGTTTATGCACAAACAGTAGCGTGTATAAAAAAACCTCAGTTAACATCTTATAATTACTTTTAGTCTGCACTACATTCCTAGTGACTGCAAGTGTATATCCCCTACATGTATTATTACACTTGCCACCATGCATTAGGTTGTGTAATGGATTTGGCTAGTTTAATATATACTTGACCTATATCTGACATACTAACTGTCCAAGATGCAGATGTTACTGCTACATATTTCATGATTGCATTTATATTTCTTTATCTACATATCTGGATGTTTTCACATGACATTTTCACTTCAATTTTACAGAACCCTGCATTTATTGAAGCACACTCACATTTCTGGGGAACATATTAGCATGCTACTCATGTGCCAGATTTACTTATGCATGCCAGCCAGTAACTGACTGTTGAGGACTGTATATATGCTTCACAGCTACTAGCACTTCCATCACCCACTTTAGAAGGGACTGCAGAACTCTGGGTTGCCAGCACTTTTTAAAACAGTACTATTTGTATAATGCAAGGGTACAACAACATTTCAAACTAAGTGACACACACACACACTCCGGGTTTTAAACCTTTATTACTGACATTACACACTTTTCCACAGGCTCACTCCTTTATTTGTTATAACAGTGCATATGGAAGACATATTCAAGACATTTTATACCTTTATTAATGGGTTAGAACACTCTTTTTCAGGCTCACTCACTTACTTTATATGACACTACCTGCAGAGATTTTATTTCAGACATATGTTACCTTTCTTAATGGGTTATTACGCTCTTTTTCTGGCTCTCTGACTTTTTGTTATGGCAGTACATACAGAGGACTTATTCAGGCCATTTTATGGCTGTATTATTGTACTAAAACACTTTAATTCATGCTCTCTCCCCTATTTTATATAACAATACATGCAGAATAATCACTAATCTGCCTGGTGGCGCAGCCTTAGCAGCCTATCAGCATAGGCTTGCTGATTCGCAGCACGTTCACCTGCAGCTGTAAAGTAAATGAAGGGATATTGAGACATACCTATCCGTTATACAGAATCAGTTATCAATTCTTACATACTGCATTCCATGGCTACATACTCAGTCATGGGGCATCCTGCATCCCACGGGCCTCCTGTATCCATTGGTTCAGGCGGTCCTGCTTCCATCTCTTCAGATCTGCATGGTGATGATGGCCCTGCTCACCAGTGCGAGGAATGCCTGTGACACTGGTGAGGTCATAAGCTAACTGGTTCCAAGCTTCAGCCTTGTACTCCGTCCCTTGGAACTGGCCCTGCAGGAGTCTTGACTCATGACGGTGGACAAGGAGCCAAACCATGTATTTCGACTCCTCGATGCCCCAACACTGCACTCGGAAGCGTGTACCTTCTCCTGCACCTGCCATTCTAACTGCAAATGTGAGCTACAATCAGTTATGGCGAGTATTCCTGCCTATGGGGCTTAAATATGCCGCATTTCCCTGCACTTTTTTGTGATTGGCCGTTTTTGAGAATTCTAGGCTGACTGCAGACCTGCTTAGTAATGGTTAATCTACCATTTATAAGTATATGTATACTAATAGTGGCTGTTTCTCATAAGCTGTCATGGCTTAGTGGTTCTGTACTTTGACTATGATGCACAGCTTCCTGTGTTCGAACCTTGTCATTCTGTTTATTTTAATACTGTCCAGACAGGCTAGGGGGTGTGGCTGCATTTAAGCAACTTTGCTCTACGTTGCTCCATGGTGCCCTATGGTGCCCTGGTTGGCATGCCACGCATGTCCGCACAAACGTATTGCGCTGGTTAAAGCACTATTCAACCATGGGCAACCCTATTGTGCTGGGTAAATTGCGGTTCAACTATGGGCAACTCTATTGTGCTGGATAAAGCACTATTAAACTATGGGCAACTCTATAAAGCGCTGTTTAACTGCAGGCAATTATATATCAGGATCCTTTAAAAATATATGTTTGCTTCACTGATACATTAGCCATTTCACTGCATTTTAATAATATTGTACTCATATATGTCAGGTATTATTTCATATACTGATTTAGAACATAAATAAAAGGGGAGTGGTGGGACTAGAACTGTGAATGCCTACGCTTTGTGCAAATGGTCTACCATTACACTATTGCTATTTGGTGTGATTTGCATAAACATTCTTTCTTATGCTCTTCCATGTCAGAATTGCTAACTACAGCTAAGCAATGGGCACACCCGCGCACATACGCGCAAATACGGGCAGCTATATTGGGTATTTCAAAAACTATATATATTTTTAATATGTTTGACATTTTATAACTGTGATGGGGGTTTACAATGTCAGGGAGTGTGGTGTTGGGTGCAAGGACATTTGAGCGGGCTCGCTCTTGTGTGTTTTACTTGTGCTTTTCAATCACTTGCAGGGGCATGGACATTTAGACTGCTCGGCAGTCGGGCATGCTCCCTGCTTTCCTACACGGTCCGTGTAGGACTTACGGTTGAGTCAGTGTGCCCTCATTAATATTCATGGCACGCTGACGTCATACCGTTCAACTGCAGCCTACGAGTAAGACTTATTAAGTCTTACATGGAGGATTTGTGAATCCGGGGGATACAGATACAAGACAGACATGCATGTATGTTCTTTTCATCTAGAGTACATTTGTTTACAATGTACAGAAGCAAAAGGTAGACGACAGCAAATATAAATAATGTAAATATAAACATGTGTTAGTTAAGCTAATATCTATTTGTTTTTTACAATTTTATATAATTGTATAGTAACACCACCCCAGACAGTTAAAGTTCTGAATTTTAAAAATAAATAAAATCACAGATGGTATTAGTCAAAACAGTTTTTCTAAAATTAATGGCAGGGCAGTTAAATAAATAAAAAATACTGAAAAATATGTAAGCTAATTGTAAAATAATGTCTGTTTATGTAGTATAAATGCATAGTTATGCAAATCACAATCAGATTAAAGGAAACATGCCAAAATAATTAACTATAGTTTATAGAGTATAAAATGTGAGCTCGGACCTTCCTAGACTAGATGAATAGTTACAGGAAATGTTAGAAAGATAAGATAAACAACAAGACTGATTGCCAGACAAGTAGCTTGAGTTTTTCTAAAGCATTATTGTTATTAAAACATAATTGTTAAAATGTTTACATGCAACACTATTTGGTAACTGTAATAAAATGTCACAATTGTGCATAGATGTCACTGATAATCTGTTTGCAAGTAAATGTTAAAAGAAAAAAAAAAACCCTTAGTTGCATCAAGTAAAGCCAGCAAATGGGCTATAGTATACATACAGTTCAAATTAATTGTGCAGGAAGGTGTAAATACCTACTAGTGGTAATAAACAGCAAAAGCTTTATAAAAAATTGATCAAATCAAATAAAAGTCCATAGTTTGCTAGTAACCTAATAAAATAAATGTATAACCAAAATGTTGGGCTGACATACATTCTATTCAATCAGAGTAAAGCAAATAAACAATAGTGCAATACTACAGGGTAGGGTACTTTATCAGTTTTACAATGACTGTATAAGCAGATCTGCACAAGGGTCAGAAATAGAGCTACAGGAAACAGGCATTAGTGCATTAGAAACACTGGTAAACAAATTAAATCTGAAAGTCCACAATATTTTATGCTAGCTATTATTGTATTGTTTAGTATTAAATTGTATTTGCAACATGTTAAACTGCAAAGCTATACAGAAGATGATTTAAAATTGCTTTATTAAAGCTATACAAGAGAGAGTAAAGATATGTAAAAAATTGAACGACTGGTCACTATTCACTATTTTTAATATGATTTTAGCAAAACAATGTTGGTATAAAAAAGCATGAATGTTTTTAATTGCTGAGTATGTAGTTTAAAATAACAGGACATATGCCTTTGGTGCCAATTCCACTAGATATTTCTAAAGAGACATAAGAATTTTCCAAGATTTTGCTTAATATTAATGTTATTAAATTTGTAAGATTAGACTAAATATACTTTATAGTCTTTGTATGTACAAATGCAGAAGAATTCAGTACAAATGATAGTCTTTGTATGTACAAATGCAGAAGAATTCAGTACAAATGAAATTAATGCCTAGTAATGAATATGTATGAAAAACCATGTTTAAAAAAATGGATCCAGGATACCTACTAGACTGAAATGCATGATTAGCAAACAGTCTGTCTAAATACATACTGTACAGGATACATTGTAATAAGTTCAAAAGTAATTTGTCAAGTTGTAATATCACTGGTTTTACCCCAGTTAGAGGAAAATTATATTAAAATATTGTACTCATACAGCTAATGGACTAATATGTAAATAGCATTCTTCAGAGTACACTTCACTGTCAACTAAAGTGTATGGACAGTTCAGAGACATAAATACAATATTATGGTTAAAATGACATTAAAACTGTATATTTTCAACAGTGTATACATGCTTGGAGTAGCACATAGTTCTTGTCTCATAGATATTAATCTATCTCTAATCTTTTGATATAAAATAATCAATAAAAGTAAAGAGTTAATTCAACAGGTGCAAAGAGTTAATAAAAGCGTACTAAGTCATAAATTAAATTCTGTGATTGCAAAAGAATAAATTGATCAAGTTAAAAAAATAACATTAAAGCAGACACAGCCCATAACTAATAAAATATTTTCACAGAATGGTCTGCAAAAGAAAATGTTGTTAGATACATTCAGTTTTGGCAGTAATACTTTTATATCATTGTATTGACTATGTAAAATTGCATTTTGATTTGTTGTATCAAAAGAAGACTAAAGGTTTTGTTTCTTAATGTGTTTTCTATATAATGTGATCAAAAAATACATATCAGTATAAAATGTTTTGAGTATGTTTGAAAACAGAGGGAATTGTTAGATATTATAAATATAAGGCTGAACTTAATTCTGTTGTAAATATGCTGAAAGATAAAGCATATAATAAAACATTTGCTTGAATATATCTATAGAGTTTAAAATGTGCATTCATACTATATGTATAACAGACAGGCTTCTCTTCACAGCATCAGAAAAGCCTAACAAAGCAATATTGAAAAGCAAGGATTACATAATTTTTCTCATGTTTGCAGAACAAATATCTATTAACAGACATCCTTTTTTATAAACTCATCAATACGTGATGTTTTTTCTATAAGAACAGCTTGTACAGATGTTTCCTTTCAGATTTCTGTTAATGGCATCCTCACATCAGCAAAAGTGCTTACAAGTAAATCACAAAAGGACAACAGAAAAGTCTAAAAACAGACATTATGTGATTTCCCACAGAAGGCCAAAAAAAAAAAAATACCAAGAGGAAACAACATCTATGTGCATGACTAGTACTCTATACAACTATTGTAGTAATTCAGTTATGGGAGAGAAGGACAGAGAGAGGTATTTTGTATTTTTCATCATTCATATCTGTAATGAAGGAAAACTTTGTAAATATATGCTACAATCTGACAGAAATAGTACGTGTCGTTTGTTATAAAATAAGTTATCTGTAACTGTGCTTATAGCTGCAAAATATATTTCTTTATCAGTGTGCAATTTGAAAGGCTTGGTGCTTTAAACAGACTACAGATGGAGTCATGCAAAGCTCTGTGACTTTGATTTCAGCAGTAAACAGCACAGCAAGACTGTGTGTCTTAAGAAGCCTTGGATACAGAACAGCATAGGAGCAGAGCATGCAAATTAAAATACATTTTTCATATATTATAAAATGTGCATTGCAAAGTGCAGTGCATCTGATTGTGAGGGAAAACTTAGCGATGTGCAGATGTGCAGTGTGTCCTTTTATGGCAGCATATGCCACTGCCATTTGTAATTGTCTTCACTCTGTTATTGAGGTGATGTGGGAGGGTAGATACTTGCTATCAGTTATAATCCACCATAACTGTTAAGGAGGTGGAGCTGTGCTGGTTAATTATATTCAGTCAAAAATACAGCTGTTGGAGTTTCCCTACTCAGGTATTCCAACAAACAATACAACTTTTTTTTTTTTTTTTTTTTTTTTTACAAAGAAGCTCAAGTGGCCTGATCTCAAGAGTTAAAAAGTTCTGGACATCTAGACATGCAAGACATACTAACAAAAAGTCACAAATACAAACCCAGTTTTTGCAGACAAAGAGATCATGAGTATAACGTATTAACTGAGTGTGTTCTGACAAGGAGTAATACATTTGTTATCACTGTGATGCCCATGCACTGGCCAAGCAATCAAGGAGCCTCAGTCCTCACCACCAACACCAGTGAGGGGCTTCCATATAGGGAAAGGATAATAAATACACACACAGTAAAGTACAATTTCCCTTAAGAGCACACAGAAAGCACAGTCAGTCTGGGGTTGGTTTCTCCCTTTCTCTCCAGGTCCCCAGTAAGACTCCCAACTGGCACAGCTATAGGGTCCAGATCTCAGCCTAGTGGGCAAGCTAAAACCTCCAGCACCCTCTCTGTCCAACCAGTGCTTTGTGTCCCTGCCCAAGTAGCTGACACACACACTTTGAGATAAGAGTTATATACAACCACACAGACACTCCTGGTGAAGGCTGGCACAGGTTCTCCAGCTGTGCCACTTTTATGCCCAGTCTAAAAGGTAGTACTAGCTGCCATCACCCATTAATATCAGCTACTCAAAGGCCCTTCTGAAAGGGTGTCCAATTATTACAGTGCAATATGTGACTGAACAACCAAGGCTTATTGGAGTGACTTGGTACAGTATCACTATATCCATGCAATGTACTCTAGAGCTTAAATTAACTCTACATAAAACAGCCACAGTTGAAAGGTTTAAAAATATTTAATAATAAATAAAAACACAAGACAATACTTCTTAAAACACAGTGTCAGTCAAGAGTTTAACGATCACAGAGAACTACTTAAAATAACACGGTAGAAAAGTTCTGACATCACAGAAAACAAACTAGTCTAACCTTATTATTTCCAGGCTATATCTAAGAGAAAACACAGTTCTAAATAACATACATATAGAAACAGGCAGTGCTGGTGATGATGGATGATTTCAAGACAAAATGCTCTGAGCTCTCTGATTCTCTCTCTTTGAATTGATAATACAGAGCTGCTTCATATGACATCATTCTTCACACTTCTCTAGTGTTCCCAGGCTAACAGAAACTACATTTATATTCTTTACGCCTGGTCAGAAACCAGAGTAATAAAGGACATTTATACATGCAAATTCTAGCCATTAACCCTGGTCTTAAAACAATAGGCAGGGTGCCTTCCTCTAGACATATCAGCTCCGAATTTTGACATCAAAGAAATGACTTATCACCTTTGTCACAGCAGACTGCACTGTTGTTACATTTTTGCAGTTCAATATCCAACGCAGTCTTATCACATTTAAGAGAACAAGCCCGTGGCTTACATTAATATTTACAAATGACAGAATTATCTACAAAATTCTATTTGGCTAGGCTGGCAACCTTCATCTATCTTAACAATCACTAAATAAGCAACATTTGAAGGACTTCATATGGGTAATATTTATATAGTTACATTTGCTCTCTGCACTTTGGTACCTTATGATTAATACATGAACTAAGCAAAATCAACAGCAGTAGGGCAGTAAACATTTTGAGTATAAGCACATGTTTGTGGCATTTCTACATACAAAGACTGGCAAATGAATTAACAAAAAACTGGATGTTCCGCTTTGCAAATTAAAGGAAAATGCAAACATACAGACTAATAGTAATGATTAGGGGTTATATGTTAGAGTGTCAGGCAGGATATATGTGATAAGCATATTTTCTAGATCTCAGCAGAGATGCGAGGAGATAATTGTCCCCAGCATGAAAATAGCAGACTGTCTTCATTTCCTTGTTATTTGAGAAAAATGGAAAATAAAAAAATAGCCTTAAACTTAGAATTAAAAGCAACAGTGGTAAAGAGTCCAAAACTTCAGATGTTAATTTCTCTTTTATAAAAGTACTGAAGAAATAATAAAGAAAAAAAAAAACTTGAGCAGACGTGAGTCACCAGAATAACCTAGCTTTTATTTGTAATAAGCACTTCCGTTCACCAAATGAACTTCATGAGATCACCTTCGAATGACAGCTTTACCTGTTTAACACTAAATATATACTTAATAAAAACAAAGATCATAAATCATGATTGACAAACTCATGCATAGTAATGACTCAAAACAGTGAGTAACTCAAGATAGGCTAGCCTATCAGTATAACCAAACCTAATGTAAACAAAATCCACTTTACAGACCCTCAGGACAGGTCACAACAAAAGGGCTGAAAACCAAGGTCAGTCCTGAACCTTAGTCTCACTGAGATGCATTCTCTATGTTAGTGATACAAAAAGACTACATGCTTATGTTAACAAAAGTAAGACCCCACACACCCTAACAACAGAAGAGCAAAGTACAAGTCAGGGAAACCAGGTGACAAAAACATAGTATGCACTGAATATCAGAAGTGTTAAATATAGAATGATAAATTATTAAAATTATAATTATGCTATTTATATGCCATGAATACATGTATTAGATGCCACTTTTCTGTACTTCTGTGTTATTCTCTTAAGACAGAGAGGAATGTTTTGATTCCTAAACATACAAATGGAGTATACATAGTGCAAACGCTGCAATTGTCAATAACTGGCATGTTTTTCTTTTTATCCAGTGTAATGAAAGCAATTATCTCAGGCTATATAGGAAGAAAGCAGAGATAAAAGTTAGTCAGAATAAGGACATTTTCACTGTAAAATGTCAAATCAAATGTAAACAAAGTAGAATGGAATTAAACTTTTAACAAAATGATCTAATCTGTGAATACATCTAATACACGAGATCAGCAGAAGCTTGGACTATAGTATTGCTGCTTTATGAACTATTGCTGGAATATTTTTAACATAAAGAAGGACTGGTAAATCACATGCTAACCACAACACATTATGCATAGGACCATTTAGTCGTAAGTCATCATAAGCGCTATATTTGATACGATTTATTACTACTGCAACTTTGTAATGATCTTGTAATACACTTTTAAATGCTAGCATATAACCACAGATTTTTAGCATTGTTTATGCTTGCTTTCAGAGCCATAGCAAGTGTGGGGCAATAGGGGGTAACTGTCCTGGAAATAAGCATTTCATGTCAAGAAAGTGTTACTGCCTTGGAATGACTGGTTCCTGACCTGTCCCTGCAGTAGTTCTACCTGCAGGAGTAAAGCATTCAAGTAGTCATGACCATGAACATGGCTGTTTACATTTCAAGGAAATTCAGTGTGTGTTTTATGTGTGCATGTGTGTGTGTGTGTGTGTGTGTGTGTGCATATGGGTGCATGTGTGCACGTGCACTTGTGTGTCCTTCTGGATGGGGAAGCTGTACTGCTTTGTACAGCATATGTCTGAGGTCAATTGACTGAATATACATTAGTGATATTATTTCAAATTTCTTTAACTGATTGCAAAAACACTTCTGAGTTGTAAACAGTCATAAAAAGTGCTTGATACATTTGTGTGTGCATGTCTGAGTGAGCTGAGCGGCCTTATGTGTTCAGCAAAATCTTTCTAGGTGTTCAAAACACAGTAACTCCATCAGAATAAAGAGTCAAAACCAATTCTGCCCCATGGCTTTCCTTTGCAACTAAACAACTCATGTAACAAAGAGACAAAGCATGGAAGATCTGGACAAAAAAACAGTCCAACTTTACTAACATATGGATACATAAGAAACCTACCAGAACAACTTATCACCAAAACCATTATTCACCCAGTCAGACACATGCACTAATAATCCAAAACTGTTCTGGGCCTCACTCAATAAACTGTTAAATCGAGGACAAGCTACACAGGCAACATCAAACACACAGAAACAAAGTACACCACAGCCATCCAATTCAATACTCACTTTATAGAGGGGCGGAGCCTAGATGACAACCTGGTAGCAGCATTTTTTTAGAGCTCCTTACAAGTAGTACTAGAAATAAGAAAAAAATAATAATTTCTTCAACTAAAAACAGGAAACCTTTATCAATGAATCTCTAAACTAGATCCTTAACAAATTTCAAAAAATTCTGGTGAGTTTTTCCTGTCAGAATAACTTGGAGATCTTCACTACTGTGTGTAAATGGCTAGCTCAAAGAACTCTCACACAGAAACAACTCTGAAGAAGGAGATACAAATGATGTCTTCTACACTGCAAGAACTGTCCTTGAAAATGGATAGATTCACTCACAACTTGGGAAATCTAAAGGTAAACTGTCAAAAACAAACTGATGTCCTTAATGAAATATTACAACAGCAACAAAATAAAATAACTGATATAGAAACTTCTCTAACTGACATAGATGGGAGACTTAAAGAAGAGGAAAACCATTCAGAATATTTATTACATCAAAATAACTGGCTAATAAACAAAATTGATGATTTGGAAAACAGAGAGAGAAGAACAAATATACAAATCTTTGGCCTTCCTGAGAAAACAGAGGGTGAGCACATTATAACATTTTTAAGCTCTTGGCTTCCAGAAATACTTGGCTTAAAGGAGAGACTTTCATATGGAATAGGGAGATCTCACAGAGCCATTGGTAAACCACAATCTTCTTCATCTAAAACACCTCCAAGATCAATTGTTGCAAAATTTTTGTCATATCTAGATAAAGAGATATTAAAATCTGCCTGGAGGAAAAGTCCCCTAACTTATAAACAAGTGTTCTTCACATCTCCTCTGAGACTTGGTATAATTATATCTACAGCTTGGAAGTAGAAAGAATGTGTAGGAAAACATTTCACATGGTTGGCCAAACTATTTTGAACTTCCTCATGTAAAATATTTCTAAGGTGCCTTAAAATACGTTCCTTGAAGCATTGGTCCATATTCCCTATATAAAATGCTGTTTACAGGTCACTAAGTATACTAGATGTTTGGTGTTACATGTGGCAGATACCTTGAAATTATATTCTTTGCCATTTACTAGATGCCTAAATCCTGGAACAGGATTAATATGTGGGCATGCTTTGCATCTCTCACACTTTCTCATTCCTGTGGGTTTAGGGAATCTTTTATGATGACCATCTTTATGGCAAAGTAACTGTTTCAAGTTCTTTTTATTTTTATAAACGAATCTTGGTTTTTCGCCCACTAATACTTTGAGCTTCTCATCTTCCAGGAGTATCGGCCAATACTTATTAATAATTTCACAAATTTGCTGATTATCTGAGCTGTAGGTGAGCAAACAATTAATCTTCTACCCTTGTCGGTTCGCCTGGGGTTTAACTTTGTGTTCATCATCAGATGCTGTTAAATAGTAAGGACAACCTTTAGTCTATCTGAAGGTGCTATGATCTATTGGTTTATTCAGATCTGATTTTTTATACCCTCTCTTTCTAAGACGTCCTTTAAGCAATTCAATTTTCAACATTAAGGTTTCAGTGCTATCTTCTAGCTCCGTGGTGGACAACTCCGGAACATTTTCTGTTTTTTTCCTCACTTGTTTGCACTGGGAAGACCTTTAGCAGCTAAGGAAGTTTTTTTCTGCCATAACTTATAAACAAAGTCAGATTAGATTAGATAATGACTACTCAGCTAGAATGCTTGATCTAAGGAAAAAATCTTGGCCATTAGTGAAACTTCTTCAACAAAACAAAATTAAAGCACAACTAGTCTATCCATCTAAAATCAGAATTTTTCATTCAAGTGACTGGAGAACATTCAATAATACTGAAGAAGCATCTTCATTCATCAAAAACAATAATCTCATCTCCATCCCTGATGACATAGACTGGTCTGCCTCTGCTAACTTAAAAAGATGTAAAGTCAAAAATACAGTGAAAAGCAACTATTAAATACAGTCCACAGGGAAAAATTTCGCTGTAATGTTTGATACGATTCAAGAACTTCACAACTCTAGGTGCAACTATTTATTAGGTACATCAACACACAGGTTAAGCGCTTTCATCTAACATAGTAGACTTCTTCAGAACACAATGTAACATTCACCTCAAGATTATATATCCCTCCTAACCAATCAAACACATTAAACAAACAAGACAATTAAAATTAATTAGACAATCCTAGTCCATTAAAGTGCTCAGTGCTCTCATTAAAAACAAACTAAAAGATGTTCTTGTACAAGGAAAACCTGACTAGTGTTGAGCATAAGATCTTATACAATTCCTGTATAGCTAAATTTTGATGTCGTTTGCCCCTACTAAGTGTGTAGAGTGCAACCATATCACCATTAACCTTTTAATTATAATATAGGCTTGATAGATATACTGTCATTGATTCCTGGGTGGGTTTTAGCATTCAGAAATATTTGCCATCGAACCTCCCTCTCACCAAGTTTTTTTCTGACATCACCACGTCTGGGACTGACAAGTATGTGCTCTAAGATAGCAAACTTAAACATATCACAGCCAGAACTTTTCAATATGTGTCTATATAAAGCATTGGCTATTTCTTTCTTTCTAATACAGTAATAGTGATCGTATATTCTGTTTCTTAAGCACCTGTCGGTTTTACCAACATAAAAACAGGAACATTTTGTACATTTTGCCAGGTATATAACATGTTGTGTCCTACAATTCTCATTCCAGAACCTCAATTTTGTGTGGTTCATGTCTTCCAATGTTAAAGTGTCATCCTCCATTATTGCGAAGCATTGGTTGCATTGCCCAGATTTGTGTGTATCCCCCATTTTCCTATTACTATTATTCTGAGTACCTTTATTATTCACTTTTTTCTCAAACCTACTCTTACGATTACTTGCAGTTTTGTGTACAAAGGTGGGGAATTCTCCTAAAAATGGATAGACATTCCCATCCATTTTCATGATATTCCAATTGGATGTAAGTATCTTTTGTATTTCCTTAGAATGGTTACCATATAGTGATATGTACGCCCATGGAAAGGGGTTGACCTTATTCATAATTTCACTATCTTTATTATCTGATTTTCTAGTTTCACCTACTAATAGGGGTTTGTATTTTTTACCCCATTCTCCCTTGACATATTTGATAGTATTGTTTATAAGGGCTATAGGGTATCCTCTTTTCCTAAATACATTCCCTATAAAATCCAGTTCTCTAACCATGTCATTAAAATCAGACGTCATTCTAGCTGCCCTAATGCATTTCCCCTTAATAATACTAGCCTTTTGGCTATAAGGATGGCAGCTGGAATAATGTAAATATGCATTACTAAATGTACTTTTCCTATGTATTTAGAACAGAACTGGTTATTAACTATGGAAATATGTGTATCTAAATATGATATACCATTTTGATCAATATTGTGTGTGAATTTCAAATATTCACAGGTTGTATTTATATATTTAAGAAACTTTTCTAATTCATACAAAGAAGCATCCCATAAAATAAAAATGTCATCCAAAAATCGTACATAACAATCATTTATTTGTATAACTCACTCTTAAAAACACATTCTTCTTCCCAGTTTAATAAAACTAAGTTTTAACTAATAAAACTAAGTTTGCGAATATTGGTGTGCACGCTGCACCCATAGCCACACCATTATTTTGTCTGTAGTATTCCCCCTCATAGAAGATGTAATTGTGTTTTAGCACAATTTCCATGAACTCAGTCAATACCAAGATTTTATCCCATGAGCATTCACCGTATTTGTGAATACTTCTCTCAAATCTCGTCATCCCATCCTTTTCTGGGATGCATGAAAAAAGATCAATGACATCTATAGTTACAAATGTCACTCCCTCCTTACATTTGTTGGCAGTTAACCGACTCAAAAAATCCCATGAATCAACTATGATGTAGGACACTTTTTTATATACTGGTTTGAGCTAAATGTCTATTACTTTGCCAAAAGGAAAAACTTTTGAGTTGCTGCCAGAAATGATAGGCCTAAATGGTGGGTCCTCCAAGTTTTTATGTACTTTTGGTATCCCCACAATGGTGGTTAATACCGAGGATTTTACCTTTAAGAAATTATATAATTCTAAATCAGTCCTATTGTCCAGAAGAAACTCTTCTAGATAAATATCTATCTTGTGGTGCCCCACATTTACCTCATTGAGGGAGGAAATTTCATAATTTCCTGAATTAAGTAAAATTGCATGCATCTTGTTGGTGTATTCATCAGTATCATATAAAACTACCCCCCCTCCTTTATCGGGTTTCATAACCCGAATATGATGGTCTTCTTGTATTTGTTTTAAGACAGCAACCTCCTTTTTACTCAAATTATGTCTCTTTTCCTTTTTATTTTTACACAAATTGTATAACGACCTTCTCATAAATGGCTAGGGTGGTGTTCATGGGTGGAATAAATGTACTACCCTTTTTAAAGGGTTTACTCGCAGGTACACTATTATTGTCATGGAAATATAAAGCCAAATTAAGTTTCCGCATAAATAGTTTAAGGTCTATAATATAATCAGTAATATAAAATTGGGTGTTGGGGACAAATTTCATCCCCCTGGAAAACAATGAAAAATGTTCCTTTTCTAATTTAAAACTTGTGTAGTTAAAAATAGTAAAATCTCCTAATCTAAAACATATATCATTGTATTTGACAATAATTTTTAACTCATCTTCTACCTTCTCCAATTCTGATTTTCCCAATTCCCACTCCGGGGGGTCTCTCTCCAACCCATTTGGCGTGAAACAGGGTGTGTCTCCTGTCTGTGTCCTACATATTTGTTTGTTCTTAAAAAATTCCCATTTCCATAATTTCTACTATTGTATGACTTATTTTTATTATTGAAGTCCCTACCTGGGTACTTGTGATAATTTTGTCTGTTCCCTTGTGTTTCTGTGGTACTTTTATAATTACTCCATCTGTATGCTTGTCTCTCATACTGGTCAATGTCCCTTTTTATTTTTTTACATTTTCTATCAAACTGTTGGTTGCAATTTCTATCTACCCATTCATATTGTTTATGGTAAAAACCTTCCAATTTGGTAAACAACAAATCTTTGTTAATAACAACATTTAAATGCTCAATTTCTTGCATTAATGCACATATTTTCTTGTCATTACATTTCAATATAAACTCCATAAAGCTGAACCCAAAATTGTCAAATAATTTGTTACATTCAAGCGTATTACTTTCGTCCATGTCACTCCCATGGGTTGTTTAAAAAATCTTAAACCCATGGGTACAATCTTGAGTTCAAGACACCTTTTAAGATACATATTGTCCATTTGTAGGGTTTTAACTGTCCCTAACTTCTTGCCAAAGTCATAAATTAAATCTTTCAAGGTTTTGCCATTCTTTTTGGCATTGGTTTCTTGTTTGTCAAGCTTTTCTTTGTACTGACAAGTAACAAAATCATATTTACTGTTAAAAAATTCATCTAAATCTTGTCGTTTATAATTTTCTTTCTGTTTAAATACATTACTAGCTTGTGGGTTAACAGTACCTGCAGTGATAGAGGTAAGAGAAGAAATAACCAATGCCTTATATAGACACATATTGAAAAGTTCTGGCTGTGATATGTTTAAGTTTGCTATCTTAGAGCACATATTTGTCAGTCCCAGAGGTGGTGATGTCAGAAAAAAACTTGGTGAGAGGGAGGTTCGATGGCAAATATTTCTGAATGCTACAACCCACCTGGGAATCAATGACAGTATTTCTATCAAGCCTATATTAGAATTAAAATGTTAATGGTTATATGGTTGCGCTCTACACACTTAGAGTAGGGGCAAACAACATCAAAATTTAGCTATACAGGAATTCTATAAGATCTTATGTTCAGCACTAGTCAGGCTTTCCTTGTACAAGAACATCTTTTAGTTTGTTTTTAATGAGAGCACTGAGCACTTTAATGGACTAAGATTGTCTATTTAATTTTAATTGTCTTGATTGTTTAATGTGTTTGATTGGTTAGGAGGGATATATAATCTTGAGGTGAATGTTACATTGTGTTCTGAAGAAGTCTACTATGTTAGATGAAAGTGCTTAACCTGTGTGTTGATGTACCTAATAAATAGTTGCACCTAGAGTTGTGAAGTTCTTCTTGAATCATATCACCCATTACCGCAAAGTTTTTTCCCTGTGGACTGTATTTAACTTAAAAAGATCCTCAGAGAAAAACACTTGGATTGATGTGAAGAAAAAGAAACAAAAAAAAAAAAACAGAACTAAAATCTACTGGATCACTTAAATCTCTAAAAGATTCAGCTAAGATAAAGGAAACTGGTACTTACACCATCATATTAAAAAAAAAGTATGTATACTTTTTATTTTATTGTTTAAAACATATTGGTAATATTTTCCCCTTTGTTAGTGTGTATTTGTGAGCTTATGCAACATGATTCCTAAAAGCTTGACATTTGATCAAATGAGACCTAAAGGTGTAGTTCAGCACTGAAGTTAAAGTTACATGAAAACAAAAAGTTCTGATATCACAAAGTAGTTCTTTAAATAACATATAAATGAAATATCTAACCTTCTGCGTCTTCCTTATGAGGCACAAAGCATATTAATAGTGTTACAGTTGAGTTTTCTACTTTTAACTGAAAGGCAATTATATAAAGATTGGTATGCGCACGAGAGATTTCTCAGCTTTATTTTACTAAAGCACCATAATATAAATATACTAGTCTATTTTCAGCTTCAACTTCTTATAAAAATGTACTAGGCCATTTTGATTAAGCTTGAGACCTTTTGTTTGACAACCTTTACATAAAGTCTCCCTCGTGCGTATATAACCATTTTCTTTTTTTGTTCCCTTAGGTTCATAGGTTCATAGGTTCATACTAGGCTATCTGCCCAAGGGCATTTATAAGCCTAGCCAGAGTTTTGTGGCTTTCGCTACCCCTTTAGTTTGGAGGATACTATGCCCATTATTTTGCTGTGCCTCTGTCAAGCAGTGACACTGAGATAATCCCTGGGGTATATCTGCGATCTCCCATCCATTGGTCAAGATTTCTCTTGAACAAAGCCAGTGAGGTGCTCTGCCTCACATGTACCGGGATTTTGTTCCACAGCATAGGGAGTCTCTGGGTGATGAATCTGTCCCTCCAGCACGTCCTATTAATAACCGTGTCAAGGTTTAAGTCTCCCACCCTTGTAGTTCTGAGGGATCTAGATTTTTTGAGGTGAAGCATGTTCATCAATTCTGGGTTGGACATGGCCTTGTATGTCAGGCACAGGTCACCTCTGAGCAGGCGGTGGCGACTGAGTACAGCTGAAGTTCCTTCAGTCGGGCAGCATAGGACATATTTTTGAGACCCTTTATCCTTTTGGTGAGGAACTTTTGGGGCCTTTCCAGTTGCTGCAGGTGTCGTGTCAGATACATTCCGAATGGGGCATTGTACTCAATCATTGGCCTGATGAGTGATGAGTACAGGGAGATGATGACTTCCCTTGATCTAGATGTGAATCCCTTCATGATCAGGTGGGCAATGTAGAAGGTCTTCCTAACTACTTTGGCAATGTGAGTATCAAATGAAAGGTTACTGTCAACATGGGTACCCAGATCCCTGATAACCTCTTCTGTGCTTAGTGGGTTGCCGCCTATATGGTAGCTAGGGGTAACCTTGTTTTTCCCGAAGGGTATGACTATGTATTTTTTGGCGTTTAACTTTAGGCCATGGTTCTGGCACCAGTTTTCCATTTCTATATGACCCTTCTGAAGGATATCTGTGTCAGATGTGTTCTCAACTATGGTGCCCAGTTTGCAGTCATCTGCAAATTTTGTCAGCCATAATCCTCCTGTGTTTGCTTGTACTTCTGAAAAGTAGATGCCGAACAGGAGAGGGCCCAGGACTGAGCCCTGTGGGACACCACTTGTGACAGGCTTTGAGTCTGACATGGGGCCCGCAACTCTGACCCTGTGGGTTCTGTCACTTAGCCAATTTGCAACCCATCTTGTGACGTATGAGTTTACCTTTAAGCTGATGAGTTTTTCAATGATACCTGAGTGGGGTATTGTGTCGAAAGCCTTTGCCAGGTTGAGGTAGGCTGTGTGGACTGCCTTTCCCTCATCAATGGCCTTGGTGACTGTTTCGAAAAAGTCCACCAGGTTTAAAAGGCATGATCTGCCCTTGACAAAGCCAAACTGGGTCAGATCCAAAGTCTGCAAGTCTCCTATGTCTTTATTTATGAGTTCCATTATGATCCTCTCCATAGCTTTGCAGGTCAAGCTTGTCAAGCTGATGGGACGGTAATTTCCCGGGTCGGTGGAGGCACCTCCTTTGTGAAGTGGGACCACAGTTGCCATACGCCACTCCTTAGGCACATATCCTGAGGTGAGGCTAAAATTAAACAGCTGCCCTAACTGCGGGTTTAATTCCTCATTGAGTTCGTGGAGCACACATCCGGGGACACCATCTGGTCCCATGGATGCTGTGTTTTTTGCCTTGGAGAGAGCAGTTCTCACCTGAGCGTTAGAGATGTTTGGAGGGCTATAATTCTCTGGTATAGATATCTCACCTTTTGGGGGGAGGGGGGGGAGAAGTTTGCACTGAACCTGTCAGACAGTATGTTGGCAATGTCTGTAGGTTCAGTAATTTTTACATCATTTTGAACTAATTCTGAGCATATCTGGGAGTTTCCTCCCAGCTTTCTAACATAGCTAAAGAAGGCCTTATGATTGTCCTTTGAGTCCTTAGTGACTTTTCTCTCAAAATTTGCCTTGGATGATTTTATGAGAGATCTTAGTTTTTTACTTATAATGATCAAGGGTGTTTTCCCTTTTAAGGATTTTGCTCTATCTTGTAGTAGCTTCCTCCTTTTGTTGTAGAGCTTGTTTATGGCTGGGGTTCACCAAACTGGACGCTTGCCTTTGGTACAAAGAGTCTTTGTTTTGTTTGGGATTGCCTGATCCATGCAGTCCTGTAGGTGCTGGTAGAAGGCATTTGTAAGTGATTCAGCGGCTTGAGTAATGGTTTCCACAGTCTCGGGGGCCTTAAAAGAGACCACACTAGCCTTTAGAAGTGTGAAGTCGGCTTTTGAGAAGTTCTTCACTGTGTTCTTTTTTATCTCAGGTGGGGCGGGATGTGGACTTCCAGTGAGATTAGTTTATGGTCTGAT
Organism: Protopterus annectens; assembly: GCF_019279795.1. Taxonomy (NCBI): domain Eukaryota; kingdom Metazoa; phylum Chordata; order Ceratodontiformes; family Protopteridae; genus Protopterus; species Protopterus annectens. Next base: position 1,846,820,573 of record NC_056728.1, read on the forward strand.
CTCACCAGTGAAGGGTATACTTCCGGTGTTGAACATTGTGACCCCATGTTCCCGATGATGAGATCTAGTATGTTATCTCCTTTCCCCTCTGATTTTTGTTCAAATTTATGCTCCAATAATGAATATAGACATGTCTCTTGCACTGGTTTTAAAAAAAAAAAAAAAGGGTGCTTACGTATGTTCGCAACCAGATCTGCGGAGGACATGGATTAATGAAATATGAGACCAAAGTTCTTAAGGACAGCCTTAAAATTATTGTATTTACTAATAAATGCTTCTATCCCATATTGTATCTGACACATAAAGGGTAATGCTGTTTGTATTTTGGGTTCCTTGTGATTGTACGACCCCTTTGGTTTTCAGTGTATTATAGCATAAGACTAGCAGCTAGTTCATGGTCTTAGTGGGGCAATGTCAAGTGAATTGTACTTTTCGATATACATTGGGATGCATAGAGCTGGAGACCTGTTGGTGTTGTATATACTGTGAAAAGTATATTGGTTGTTGCTAGCAAGTGACATTCTGGATTTTCAGCTTGTTTTTTCTTTTTCTTTTTTTTATCATGCTGTGATGTGTTCATGCACGGACTTTCTTGCTGCGCTTCTGAGTAGTGTGGGTGAAGCACTTGATGGAGAGCTTTTGTTTAATGGGAGATCTTGTGGTTTGGCTAGTTTCCCATTTAGCATTTGTCCTTCCTTGAAATGTATGTTCCGGAATACTTACTAGATATATTGATATCACTGAGAGAGGGTGGTCCCTTTTTATAAGGTTTAAAATCAATGGGCATGTCATGTAGGTGGGGAATTGACGTAAAACAGGAAGAGAAATGCATCTGTTACTTATATTACACCCCTTTAATGATCATTTAGGAGTATTAATTAAATTTTTATCTGTCCCTTTTTAAATTAAATGGCATAATATCATTTAAGCAGTTCACAGTACTGTCCCTTACAATCTTAATGTAATGGAAAACAGTTATAAGACTCACATTACAGCTAAATCACCCTATCTGACATTTATTATACTTAAAATACTTATTTGAATTTATCCAGTTAAAGGAAGCCTTCGGAATCTGAGCTGTGGTAATTGCTTTGCTGCATTCCAGAGTGACGAGAGAGCCTATTTCATTGAATGTCTTTGCTGCTCATGTTTCACGGGGCTTTAGTCTGGTTGTTTTTTTTAGGCAAGGCTCAAATTCTAAACCTACCACCCTAGAACACAAAAAAGGAAAAAACTAAGGGTAATGCTGCTCAATGCCAGAAGTCTCAACCTCAAGATGCATGCACTCAAGGCCCTTCTCAGTATGGAGAACATTGATGTCTGTGCTGTGACTGAAACCTGGTTCAAGGCTCCTGAGAGCACCCCGGCACTATCAGGTTTTACCTCATATCATGCGTTCCGGCCCCAAAATCCAGACAACACCAAGAAAGGAGGGGGGGTGTCTATATTCATCAAGAACACCCACATCTCAAGGTTGGTGGCAACGAACGATGCATTGGAGACCATCCAGGTGCAATTAACCATAGGCAAGACTGCTCTACAATTTGTAGCATGTTACAGGCCACCCTCTCAATCTCAGGAAGCTCACATAGCTTTCCTGAAAACACTGGAGGGGATAAATGTATCTCCAAACACCATCATACTAGGTGATTTCAACTACCCGAATATAGACTGGGATCACTACTCAAGCCCCAACACCCTAGCCCAAAGGTTCCTAGAGTTCATAAACTCTAATGCCATGGAACAACTAGTCACCATCCCCACAAGAGGAGATAACATACTAGATCTTATAATCACGAACATGGGGTCACAATGTTCAACACCGGAGGTATACCCTTCACTGGTGAGATCAGACCATAAACTAATCTCACTGGAAGTCCACATCCGCCCCACCTGAGATAAAAAGACCACAGTGAAGAACTTCTCAAAAGCCGACTTCACACTTCTAAAGGCTAGTGTGGTCTCTTTTAAGGCCCCCGAGACTGCGGAAACCATTACTCAAGCCGCTGAATCACTTACAAATGCCTTCTACCAGCACCTACAGGACTGCATGGATCAGGCAATCCCAAACAAAACAAAGACTCTTTGTACCAAAGGCAAGCGTCCAGTTTGGTGGACCCCAGCCATAAACAAGCTCTACAACAAAAGGAGGAAGCTACTACAAGATAGAGCAAAATACTTAAAAGGGAAAACATCCTTGATCATTATAAGTAAAAAACTAAGATCTCTCATAAAATCATCCAAGGCAAATTTTGAGAGAAGAGTCGCTAAGGACTCAAAGGACAATCATAAGGCCTTCTTTAGCTATGTTAGAAACCTGGGAGGAAACTCCCAGATATGCTCAGAATTAGTTCAAAATGATGTAAAAATTACTGAACCTACAGACATTGCCAGCATACTGGCTGACAGGTTCAGTGCAAACTTCTCCCCCCCCCAAAAGGTGAGATATCTATACCAGAGAATTATAGCCCCCCAAACATCTCTAATGCTCAGGTGAGAACTGCTTTCTCCAAGGCAAAAAACACAGCATCCATGGGACCAGATGGTGTCCCCGGATGTGTGCTCCATGAACTCAATGAGGAATTAAACTCACAGTTAGGGCAGCTGTTTAATCTTAGTCTCACCTCAGGATACGTGCCAAAGGAGTGGCGTACGGCAACTGTGGTCCCACTTCACAAAGGCGGTGCCTCCACCGACCTGGGAAATTACCGCCCCATCAGTTTGACAAGCTTGATCTGCAAAGCTATGGAGAGGATCATAATGGAACTCATAAATAAAGACATAGGAGACTTGCAGACCTTGGATCCGACCCAGTTTGGCTTTGTCAAGGGCAGATCATGCCTTTTAAACCTGGTTGACTTTTTCGAAACAGTCACCAAGGCCATTGATGAGGGAAAGGCAGTCCACACAGCCTACCTCGACCTGGCAAAGGCTTTCGACACAATACCCCACTCAGGTATCATTGAAAAACTCATCAGCTTAAATGTAAACCCATACATCACAAGATGGGTTGCAAATTGGCTAAGTGACAGAACCCACAGGGTCAGAGTTGCAGGCGCCATGTCAGACTCAAAGCCTGTCACAAGTGGTGTCCCACAGGGCTCAGTCCTGTGCTCTCTCCTGTTCGGCATCTACTTTTTAGAAGTACAAGCAAACACAGGAGGATTATGGCTGACAAAATTTGCAGATGACTGCAAACTGGGCGCCATAGTTGGGAACACATCTGACACAGATATCCTTCAAAAGGGTCTTATAGAAACGGAAAACTGGTGCCAGAGCCATGGACTAAAGTTAAACGCCAAAAAATGCATAGTCATACCCTTCGGGAAAAACAAGGTTACCCCTAGCTACCATATAGGCGGCAACCCACTAAGCACAGAAGAGGTTATCAGGGACCTGGGTACCCAGGTTGACAGTAACCTTTCATTTGACGCTCACGTCGCCAAAGTAGTCAGGAAGACCTTCTACATTGCCCACTTGATCATGAAGGGATTCACATCTAGATCAAGGGAAGTCATCGTCCCCCTGTACTCATCACTCATCAGACCAATGATCGAGTACAATGCCCCATTCAGAATGTATCTGACATGACACCTGCAGCAGTTGGAAAGGCCCCAAAAGTTCCTCACCAAAAGGATAAAGGGTCTCAAAAATATGTCCTATGCTGCCCGACTGAAGGAACTTCAGCTCTATTCAGTCGCTTACCATCTGCTCAGAGGTGACCTGTGCCTGACATACAAGGCCATGTCCAACCCAGAATTGATGAACATGCTTCACCTCAAAAAATCTAGATCCCTCAGAACTACAAGGGCAGGAGACTTAAACCTTGACACGGTTATTAATAGGACGTGCTGGAGGGACAGATTCATCACCCAGAGACTCCCTATGTTGTGGAACTAAATCCCGGTACATGTGAGGCAGAGCACCTCGCTGGCTTTGTTCAAGAGAAATCTTGACCAATGGATGGGAGATCGCAGATATACCCCAGGGATTATCTCAGTGTCACTGCTTGACAGAGGCACAGTAAAATAATGGGCATAGTATCCTCCAAACTAAAGGGGTGGCGAAAGCCACAAAACTCTGGGCTAGGCTTGTAAATGCCCTTGGGCAGATAGCCTAGTATGAACCTATGAACCTATGAAGATGTAACTTGTATAACAGTGTTTACATTTATTGCACTTTGTATCATGTACTTCGCAGAAGAGAGATAAAAGGTTATTGAACTTTTATGGCTATTATGCTGAGAACATTAACAGAACACATTATATAGTTCTCTTGTAACATTTGAAATTTTCCTTCTGGATATCAATTTATATACAAAGTTAATTCTCACAGTAAGATATTGTTTTGCACACTTTCTTACTGGATAAGTAAACAAAATAGTTAGAGAAAGGTGCTTATTTGGGGAAGTGAGTCTGGTATGATATGTACTCAGTGATGAGCCACATGCATGAATTTATCCAGTTAAAGGAAGCCTTCAGAATCTGAGCTGTGGTAATTGCTTTGCTGCATTCCAGAGTGATGAGAGAGCCTATTTCATTGAAGTCTTTGTTGCTCATGTTTCACGGGGGTTTAGTCTGGTTGTTTGAAGATGTAACTTGTATAGCAGTGTTTACATTTATTGCACTTTGTATCCTGTACTTTGCAGAAGAGAGATAAAAGGTTAATGAACTTTTATGGCTATTATGCTGAGAACATTAACATAACACATTATATAGTTCTCTTGTAACATGTGAAATGTTCCTTCTGGATATCAATTTATATACATAGTTAATACTCACAGTAAGATATTGTTTTTCACACTTTCTTACTGGATAAGTAAGCAAAATAGTTAGAGAAAGGTGCTTATTTGGGGAAGTGAGTCTGGTATGATATGTACTCAGTGATGAGCCACATGCATGAATTTATCCAGTTAAAGGAAGCCTTCAGAATCTGAGCTGTGGTAATTGCTTTGCTGCATTCCAGAGTGATGAGAGAGCCTATTTCATTGAATGTTTTTGCTGCTCATGTTTCATGGGGGTTTAGTCTGGTTGTTTGAAGATGTAACTTGTATAACAGTGTTTACATTTATTGCACTTTGTATCGTGTACTTCCCAGAAGAGAGATAAAAGGTTAATGAACTTTTATGGCTATTATGCTGAGAACATTAACAGAACACATTATATAGTTCTCTTGTAACATTTGAAATTTTCCTTCCGGATATCAATTTATATACAAATTTAATTCTCACAGTAAGATATTGTTTTGCACACTTTCTTACTGGATAAGCAAACAAATTAGTTAGAGAAAGGTGCTTATTTGGGGAAGTGAGTCTGGTATGATATGTACTCAGTTATGAGCCGCATGCATTGCAGTAGTATTTTGATTCATAAAATTATATTCGAGCTCATAACTGAGATTGATTGGATTTGTGCATTTAGCCATGGTACATACATATTCAGTTATATTGCACTACTTTAATGGGAAACTACATTTCATAAGCCTAGATAGAGTATTTGCCGAGATTAACTACTACTCAGAGTGTGTTTATTGGGTAAACTTGTGTGTTTATTGGGTAATCTCTTTTTCCTAGACTAAAAAAGATTCTACAAGAATAATTTTAACACACTTATGTGAAAATATGACTATGTAAAGGTACATGATGGTATGTAGAAGTACATATGCTATGGCTCCTGCCTCATCTATTAAGGAGAAAATATTTGATTCAATTGGAATTCCAAATCTGAACATGCTATTGCTGTTTATTAATGGAATACTAGTGAATCATAATGTCTATGTATGCTAAGATGAAACATCAACTTTGTTAAAGAAGCTAACTCATCAAAATCATAACTGTTCAGTTGAGCTAACTAAATTAAAAGACTCTGACATAGTTTTAACTTACATAACTATAAAATGCTTTAAATTATCTTTAATGAAATTTCTACCTTTATGACTATTTTATTTATATGTTAATGCTATTTATTACTGTATTTATGTTATTTTATAACATTAGTATCAAATTCCTAATGTATTGACAGTAACACAGGATAAGCCTCACTGGGATGTATACAGACTTATTACTGATGTATCAAAAAAAGTTAGCTATTGCATGTTTATTCTACACTACTTGAGATTATATACAGACAACGTATTTAGTGATGAATATGATTATTACAGTATCCAAGAAGGGATAATATTTCAGAACTGATTATTGTATTATTATGTGTTTCAAGATTGTTTTTCATGAAAAAGAAACCAATTGTCAATTGATTTTTGTTTTGAATTCTCAATAGCTGACACATCCAACCACTACTGAAATTTATCTGCAAATTATAATAGACAGACTTATTAATTGAAGTCAACTAACTTTTTGAAGTCTGACTGACCTCATCACCCCTATTTCTTCTCGGACCAGGATATAGTGAAGAATAACCTCTATCACTAACATTATTATGATTTTTCCTCTATTATAGTCACAGTTGTCATAGGAAATAAGAATATGTTAAAAATTTAAATTCAAATACATAGGATATTGACTGTTTTGATTATTTTAAGGGATGTATGAGAGTCAGTCATGATTATGGAATATAAGACTTATTAAGAGTGGTGATTTATTTTCATTATCAAAAATTTTATTAATAGATCTAAGGCTTTAAGGTAAGTAAAGGTCACTATAATCACATAAGTATAAAATGTCAAATAACTATTACTCACATTGTATTAACTCAGTAATATATTACATAAAGTTGTTAATAGATCCAAAATTTATCTCTTAAATAGTAATGAGTGAATAACTATATTTATCCATGACTGATTTATTCTTATTAGTTTTATTAATATATTAAAATTGAGAAAGCTTGTAATATCAGACAGATGTTTTTATAGGTATTAATAGTTATGTCATATCTTCAGAGGATAACATTTTCATACTTTATGGATTGGAAGTGTATATCACTTCATTGTTTTTAGAAGGTTTATTGCAACGTTTAATTTTTGCAATGCATCTTTGTATTCAAAGAAACTTCATCTTTCTTTCTTAATCTTTATAGGCTTGAACGAAAAAATATTTCATGTTTTTCTTTTAAAAAAATAATCTGTTCAAAATAACCAAAATTATAAGAAATGTTACACAATTCATACTTCACAACATTACAAAATTACTTATCATCACAAATATTATATACTATTAATACATAAAAATAGATATAACTTTTCTATCTTTAAACACCAATGGATTAAATAACCCAAGGAAAAGATCAAATTTATTAAGATATTTGAAATTAAACAAAGCACAAGTGGTATTTCTTCAAGAAACACACTTTAAAGCAGAAGATATGTTTTGTTGGAATCCTAATGAATATAAAATATTAGCACACTACTAGAGGAACATTAATCCTATGAAAAAAATGTCACCATGCTTCAAATTCTTTTTAAGTATGAAGATAAAGAAAGACTTTTGTCTATTGTAATAATAAAATACAATAATAGGATTTGGACTTTAGCTAATTCATATTGGTTCCTAGGTATAGGGGTAGGGACAGTAAGGAAACATATAGACAATTACTAAAACATATAAAGGAAATTTAATATTAGGAGGAGACTTCAATTGTATCTTGAATAGTACTGAGACTTTCAACAAAAGATGTATTCGAATTAATAGCAAGGTAAAGCTCTTAAAAATGCTGTGAAAGTCTAAATCTAATTGACACATTCATTTATAAAGAAAATAATTCATTATCATTCTCACATCAAGATCACAAGTTTGGTACTCAAACCAGAATAGACAAAATTTTCATATCCCAAGATTTAAGCACAAAAAATAACAAGTTTTTCTTTAATTCCTTGTCCTTTCCCCGATCATAGTTCATTAATCTTTAAAGTTCATATGGAATTTAATAGGTTTGTCTTTGTAACAAGAATTCCTGCTTATATCACAAAATTAAAAAAATCAAACCTTGGTTAGATTCCGAAATACAATTCTTTTTAGGTATAAACTACACTAATGAAACTAATAAAAGAAACTTATGGGACACTTTGAAAGCCTATTTGAATGGGAAAATTCTTTCTTGGTATAAAAATAAAATTAAGGAATGGGATTCAGAATTATACAGTTTACAAAAGCAAATCACAGAGCATAATAATAATGATTCTACAAATCCACAAAAAATAAAGCAATTGAACAATTAAACAAAAATATTGTGAAATCCTAACTCATAAAACTAATTTAGCTTTAGAAAAACTAAAACTCAGCTCATATGCTATATCTCCCAAACATATGCACAACTTAGCACTTAGAATTAAAAGACAATCTATTGAAAATAATATCTGAAATGTCATTCATGAAGGAAGAACAAAAAAAGTTTCAGACATAGGTGATATACTGGATGCTTTTAAATTTCATTTCACTAAATATTATAAGGATGACTCATACCATTCTAATTTATCAAATATATAATTAAATTTAACAATACTAAAAATAATTCAAGAAAAATTTAAATTAGATCTTCAAAAAAAAAATATCCCTAAAAGAAGTTTCTGAAAAAAAATAAGGAAAGCAAAAATAATAAAGTGCCGGGAATTGGTGGCATAATTAATGAATTGTATAAGATATTTCCAACCTCAGTAATATCTTTATTTCATAAAAAATTAAATGAAATACATTCAAAGAATATAATTCCTCCCTCATGGAAGTACTCCTTAATTTCACCTATCTTAAAAGAAAAAAATATCCTTTACTATGTAGTCAATAATGATTATAATTTTTTTATGTCAATTTTAGTTAGTAGAATCAAAAAACCCTTGACACAAGTCCTATATGAAGACTGAACTGGATTTATATATAATAGACACACCCAGGATAACATTCAGAGAATATTAACACTTATATATTTTTTAAACAGAGACAACCGAGAAGCTATAATAGCTGCATTAGACATAAGAAAAGCATTTGACTCCCTCAGGTGGAATTTTCTTTTTAAAGCTTTGGAATTATTTAATTTTCCATTCAGTTTTATTTCACTAATAAAAAACATTTATAAAGATAACATAGCATATGTAAAATTAGGCCTGTTCACTTCAGAAGCAATTAAAATATCTAGCGGCACAAAACAGGGCTGTCTGGTGTCTCCTATCCTGTTTGCACTTGCAATAGAATTATTTGCATCCTTTATATGTAACAACCCCAAAGTAATTGGTATTGACATATATGGAGAACATAACTCTAAAATTATGTTATTTGCTGATGACATTCTGCTAACACTATCCATTTCTAAGGAATCTTTACAAGAATTAGATAATTTAGTAGATAGAGTCAATCATATCTCTGGACTCTGCTTTAACAAAACAAAGTCTAATTACATATTTTTAAACAAAAAAGGAGATTCCCCAATAACTACTAATCATATAATAGGCAAACAGGTTACCACAATAGATTATTTAAGAATATCTCTAAGTGACAATATAGAATCAACATTAGACTTAAACTACAAAAATATAATAAATAACATAAAAATACTAACAACAAAGTGGAATAAAATGTATTTGAAATTTGAAGACAGGCTCCAAATTATAAAAATGATCCTCTTTCCAAAAATAAACTATATTGTCAATACATTCCTATAATGCCTAACAGAAAACTATTAAAAAAATAAATAAAATCCTGCTAAATTTCCTTTGGTATCCAAAAAGAAATAGGATAGCTTACTGACATCACATCAGATCTTGGAAAATAGGCGGGATTAATTTTCCAAACATAGAGACATATATAAAAGCATCTGTCTTTAGAGTTATCATTAATTGGTTTGATAATCATTCTTCAATTTGGAAAACTATACATTCTATTATTTTTCTAAATAAAAAAAGATAACTAAAAATCATATGTTAAACATACAAAATAATATATTGTGGCATGGTATAATGATAAATATTCAATATAATATTTCAAAACCAACAAATCTAAACTCTATAAATAACATATATAATTCATTCAGAAGATTTATATATTCTAACACAGACTTTAAGATTTGGTTAGATTTATTAATACCTTTTAGCTCTACTAAAAACTTCTGCAATAAAATCCATAAAAATACTTTAACAAATTGGGAGATGAAGAAGTTTATCTGTTGGCATCATTGTATAAAGAATCAAAAAAGTCCTAGTTATTTGACAAATCCAGTGTATATTTAATATATCATATGCAGATTGGTTGATACTCCAAAGCATCTTATCTTATGCTCAAGATTTAAATAGAATAATTATTAATTCTTCAAACAAGACTAGACCTAAATTTATATCCCTTATGTTTGATGTCATTTATGACAACATTAACGGGAGAAATCTAACTTCAAAAATATACAAAACATTGATGATATATAAATCTTACCATAATTTAAAATATTGGAACTACATAACTAAGGGACATCAAACAAATCTTTCAAATGAAAATAAAGTTAATCTGTTGTATTCTATTAATTCAACAATTAATTCACAAGTATAGGTTTATAAGTTCATAGGTAAGTACTAGTCTATCTGCCAGAGGGCATCTATAAACCTAGCCAGAATGTGTTGGCTTTTGTCACCCCCTTAAATTAGTTTCCTGTGCCTCTGTCCAGCAGAGCCATTAGTTCCCTGTTCCTCTGTCCAGTAGAGCCACTACAGTGATTCCTGGGGTTAATTTTTCTATTTCCCATCCACTCGTCAAGGTTTCTCTTGAAGAGTGTTAGTGAGGGGCTCTGCTTAATGTAGATTGGAATCCTGTTCCAAAGCATGGGGAGTCTCTTGGACAGGAATCTATCCCTCCAGCACGTCCTATTTATTGTTGTGGTGAGGTTTAGATCCCTAGAGCTTGTGGCTCTTGGGGATTTGTTTTTTTTTTTAGATGGAGCATGTTCATCAATTCTGGGTTGGACATGGCCTTCTATGTCAGGCAGAGATCACCTCTGAGTAAGTGGTATGGAACCGAGTACAGCTGGAGTTTCTTCCGTCAGGCTACCAAAGGCATCTGTTTGATGCCAGTAATCTTCTTGGTGGGGTACTTCTGTGGTCCTTTCAGCTGTTGTAGGTGTCTGGTAAGGTACATCCCAAATGGGGCATTGTACTCTATGATGGGTCTGATGAATGATGAGTAGAGGGGGCACAATAACCTCTTTTGATCTAGATGTGAACCCTTTTGTGATTAGGTGGGCCACATAGAAGGATTTTCCAACCACCTTGGCAATATGATTATCAAAGGAGAGATTACTATCTACTTCGGTCCCCAGATCCCATATTACATTTTCTGTATTTAGGGGACAACCACCTATTTGGTAGTTCGTGGGTACTTTATTTTTTCTAAAGGGGATGACTATGCACTTTTTGGCATTTAGCTTGTGGACATGATTTTGACACTAGGTATCCGTCTCAGTGAGACCCTCCTGGAGGATGTCTGTATCAGCGGGAGAGTCAATTATGGCCCCAAGTTTGCAGTCGTCTGCGAACCTGGTCAGCCATAGTCCTCCTGTGATTGACTGTATCTCTGAGAAGTATATACCAAACAGGAGGGGTCCCAGGGCTGAGCCCTGGGGGATGCCACTTGTAACCGGTTTAGAGTAGGACCTAGAGCCTGCAACGTTCTCCATGTGGGTTCTATCTGTGAGCCAAATGGCAACTCATCTCATGATGACTGGGTTTATGTTCAGATTGGTGAGCTTGTCTATAATACCAGAATGGGGAATGGTGTTGAAAGCCTTTGCAAGGTCTAGGTAGGCTGTGTGGACCTCCTTTCCCTCATCTAAAGACTTGGTAACTGTCTCAAAAAAGTCTACCAGGTTTAGGATGCATGATCTGCCCTTAACAAAGCCAAAATGGGTAGGGACCAATGTTTGGAGGTTCCCAATGTCTCTGTTAATGAGTTCCATGATGATGCACTCCATAGCCTTGCAGACCAGGCTAGTCAGGCTTATAGGGCTTTAGTTCCTGGGGTCTGTTCTGGCTCCACCTTTGTGGAGCGGGATAACTGCTGCTGTGCACAACTCTATGGGTACGTAGCCTGTAAAGAGGCTGAGTTTGAACAGTATGTTTAGGTGAGGGGTTAGTTCATTTTGCAGTTCATGCAAGACACAGTTTGGGACACTGTCCGGTCTCATTGAAGCTGTGTTTTTGGTTTTGGATAGAGCTGTTTTAACCTGTGTGTCAATGATTGCCAGGGCTCTACATTCTTCTGGTATGGTTATGGTCCCTTTAGGGGGTGAGAGCGAGGTGAAGTTTGCACTAAACCTGTCTGCTAGAATGTTGTCGTTATCAGTTGTTTCAGTGTATTTTGTGCCATTCTGCACTAACTCAGAGCAGATCTGAGAATTTCCACTTAGGTTCTTAACATAGCTAAAGAATGCTTTGTGGTTATCTTTGATCTAAATAGACATATGGAAAATATTTACTTGGAAATGTATACACAGAGCTTTTATTACACCAGACAAATTAACAACTAAATTTATAACTTTTGAGTATTTATATTGTGCATGGATT
>NC_056728.1:1847230031-1847235031 GCF_019279795.1 Protopterus annectens
TGGGAATGAGTTCCGGTTCCTTTCTTTAAGGTCGTGGATTAATTCTTGGTTTGTTATTGGCCTTTTGTTCATTGCTTCACACATATATATATATATATATATATATATATATATATATATATACATGTGTGTATATATATATATATATATATATATATATATATATATATATATATATATATATATATATATATATATATATATATATATATATATATATATACATACATAGAGAACAATAGATAAGAGATGAATCCTGGCAATGCTTAGTCTAGTATGGCTAGTTAGGAAAGGATTAATTCGGTAAAGAGAGTCTAGTTTGATGTGTGTTTTTTTAATGGTTTGAGAGTGGCGTAGGTTGAATTTTAATTTGCTATCAATTGTGACACCTAGTAATTTGGTATGTGAGCTGGTATTTATGATTGTGTTGGTGGAGTGGATGTGAAAAGTGGCTGAGGGATTGGGTGTTTTGGTGGGGAGAAAGAGCATGAGTTTGGTCTTGTTTGGGTTCAGTATGATGTTAGTTCTATTTAGCCAGGATTCTACTTCTAGGAAGGATTGTTGTGTTATAGCTTGTAATTGTGTCAGAGAGCATATCAGGGTAGAGTCATCTGCATATTGGATGACAGAGGAGAGAGAAGTGAATTTATGGAGTTGATATGTGAAGATGGTAAAAAGTAGGGGACCTAATATGGAGCCTTGTGGAACTCTTATGTTAACATGGAGCAAAGATGTTGGCTCCTGTTGCCATCTAACAGCCTGCTGACATTTGGTTAGATAGCTGTGGAACCAAGCTAGGGAAGAATGACTGAGATGTAATGTGGTCAGTTCTGACAGCAGTTTTTGGTGTGAAACTGTGTTGAATGCCTTTGAGAGATCTAGAAAGATGGATGAGACATATTTATTATGATTTCTATGTTCATTTACTGTGTTAGTAAAACTGAGGAGGGCGGTTGTGGTGCTGTGATGGGGGTGAAAACCATGTTGTGTGTTTGATAGGAGGTTATTGGAGAGAAGGTAGTTTAGAAGCTGGGAGTGAATACATTTTTCTAGTAGTTTGGAGAGAGGTGAAAGAATGGCAATGGGCCTGTAATATGTCTTTAATTCTGTGACAATTTTTTAGGTATCTTTAACTATTGGTTAGTTTGTATTTCATGTGACCTTATTGAGTGTATTTAACCACAATGTGGGTTTTGTAAACCTTTTCTGATGAAGTTCATGTGGTATTAAATGTGAACGAAACGCGTAAAAAAGGTTTCTTCTTGGCTTTAATTTTCCTTCACTATGCTGTGGCTTGGCTGATTGTTACTTGGTTACCTTTGGTCTGTTTGTGCTACAAGTGTTTGTTCGGTGGCCAGGCATGGCAAGTGAGGATTCTAGCCAGGATGTTCTATTAAATTTAAGTATACATTCAGTTCCTGAGTCGGGGAGTACGTTACAAGAACTTATTCAGCTAACCGTCAAGGAAGCAGTTCGTGACGCTCTGGCCCGGCAGATGGGAGCTGTTCCTTTAAATGAAAAAATGAACGCTACTTTGGTTTGCCCAGGAGCCAAAGGAGTTTCTTCTAATCAGTGATCCAGCAATGTGAATAATGTTACATCTAATGCTGTAGACGCTGCGCCAAGTTTGGTTTCATTTCAACGTGACGCCTCAGTTACAAGAGTGCGGGATGTCATCGGGTGTAAAGAAAAAGCTTTTGAACAGACTTTTAGAACAATGGACAATCCTTTTCTTTTAGCTTCTGTCTTTAGCGACAAACAAGTAAGTCCAAACATCAGTTCATCACTTGTTGATTGTGTTTCGGAGTGCAAGAAAGACATTTTCTCCTTAGAGAAGCTTTGCTCTAAATGTGTGTTTCTCCAATTGGAGGTGTTTTACTTAGAGGAAAATGTTCGGTTAGAATATGTACCTTTTGGACTAAGATGTTTCAAGTTCCCTAATTGTGTCACGGAAGGTGACCAACTGTTTCGGCAGTTGGTCGATTTATTCAACAACACAGGCTTGTCTTTTATGAAATTGCTTATCGAGCATTATAAAGAGACTTTGTTGACACTCAAAAAGGAAACTGAATGTTTAGATTCCAAAATTAGGGCGTCACAAGCATTTGGTGAACTAGCAACTTTGTATTTTGGCATTAATGCTAAACTTGATAGAGTAAGAGCTTCCATAGTAGACAGGAAACAAAAGAAATTAAGATGGGACATGTTGGCATATAAAAACAACACTGCTTATTCCATCAAGAAAAAGTCAGTTGATAACAGCACTGTTAATGGACAAAACAATAAGTTTGTGGTCAACAGTAATAATCATGTAAATAATAACATGAATACAGTTGAAGAATGTGTTTCAAGTGAGAATACTTTCTCAAATGATAACACAGTGACTAATAACATAAATGTTAATGAATCCTTTGCAAGTGTTGTTTCTACTGGCAATAAGAATGTTCCTTTTTTAATGGACAAAGCAGGGAATACCAAAGTTCCCAAATGGTCCGGGAAAGTACAAACGAGGAACAAAGGGAAGGGAAAGAACCGGAAAAGGAACTGAACTATAACATTAATGTATTAAATTTAACCCATGAGACTTTGCCGGTCAATGTTGTATCTGTTACAGAAAGGTTTTAATTTTGTTCCTTCAAACAATGTTAATGTCCCGAGGCTTATTGTCGACTTCAAATTATATTTGAGAAAGTTGAATTTAAAATATATTTTTGATGGGGTAGTACAAGCTGAAACTGATAAAATGCAGTTAAAGAAAAAAAGCACCTACAACCCTTTGTTACATTCTACTTTGTCTGTTTTTGGGAAAATGTGTGAACATGAATTTAGGAATTTTCATTTCTATAGTAGTAGTCACAGTGACAATTTGGTTTTTGAGGAAAGACAGGCTTTGAATTACATTGCTAGTAAAAATGATTGGCGTATTATGAAAGCTGACAAAGGGGGTACTATTGTAGTGATGGAAGCTATTGATTACAGTACAGCAATGAAATGTATGCTTAGTGATGTAAGTTGCTACAAAGTAGTAACTAAGCAATATATTTTGGCAAGCTTTAGGAAAGTTGATGTTTTATTATTTGACTTATTAACTCAAGGGAATATAGATAGTACCACTTTTGATTTTTTGAATAATGAATGCCCAAGACTGGCCAAAGTGTTTGGTATACCCAAACTTCATAAAGCTACCAGTACCATTCCATTTAGGCCAATTATTTCTGCTAGTGGGTCTAAAACATAATTTATTTCTATGTGGATGGACAAATGGCTAAATCCAATTGTACAACAAACCAAGTCTTTTCTGAGAGATTCTTGGCATTTGCTAGAACAATCGAGTGAAATTAGTATTGATGACAACTTTTTTCACTTTGTTTCCTTAGATGTCGTGTCTTTATACACGAGTATTAATCAGGAAGTTGGTGTTGAATATCTAAGAGAATATCTAATGGGTATACAAACATGGATAATAGTTTTGTTAATACTTTGTGCACCTTGATGGATGTTATTTTAGAGAACAATTTTTTTCCAATTTGAGGACTTGTATTACCAACAAATTTCTGGAATAGCAATGGGTGCACGTGTTGCGCAAAGTTTTGCCAACTTAGTTATGGCAATGTGGGAAATCAAATTCCTGTTTCCTCATCATTTAGCAAATCATATTGTTTTCTACAGAAGATACATAGATGATTTGTTTTTTCTGTGGAGTGGAGACAAGGTGACATTTCATGAATTTGTTGAATATTTAAATACTTCGACAGAGTTTTTAAAATTTACTATTGGTCACTTTGGAGACACTATAGAATTTTTGGATCTACATTTAGAAATCAACACAGACAACAATGGTTTTGTTAGTAACATTTTTCGTAAATCTAGCTTCGTTAATCAGTATTTACATTACAATAGCTTGCATCCTAAATTTATGAAAAAAGGAGTTGTGAAGGGACAATTCATTCGTTTAAGCAGATTAACCAGTAAAGATGTGGTATTCCATTTAGAGGCTAATAGGTTAGCTTCTTTTTTTGTTGATAGAGGTTATGACAGTAATTGGGTTAAGAAAATATTGGATGAAGTACTGGGTTTGAGAACCAGTGTTGCACGTTCTATTCTATCCACCACTCATCTTACAATTAGAGGTAGAAATACCAATACTAGTTCTAATAGTTTCTCTTTGGCTTTCCCTATTCCAATATCAAATGAAATGGATTGGAAAAGGGGTATTATATCTAACAATTGGAAGGTTATTTTTGGTAACAATGATTTGTGTTCGGTAATCGGGAAAGCACCTATGTTCACATATAAAAAAACTACTAGTATTAAGACTATAGTTGAATCAGTTAGGCAACCTAAGGATGAGGTCAGTTGTTATGGTACATTCCCGTGTAATTGTTGTAAGCAGTGTAGATATATATCAGGGAACAGTTCAATTCTTTTCAAACATCTAAAAAAGACTATCTATAGTAACGGTCATTACACTTGTAAGACAAAATTTGTTGTTTATGTGGCCATTTGTGATTCCTGTGAACAATTTTATGTAGGCAAAACTATAAGGGAATTACATAAACGTATTTATGAGCATAATTTGGCCATTAAGAAAAAGGACTTGTCAAATGCTCTTGCTAGACATGCTTTAAATTGTAGTTTGTTCAAAAAGTTTAGATTTTCAGTGATGGAAAGTGTTAACTCTGATTTATTAGCTGGGAATTTTAAAGTATATTTAGAATGCAGAGAAGCCATATGGCAGATAATGTTAAACGCAGATCAACCACCTGGGTTGAATGACGTTATTAATATCAAATGTTTCTTGCAACTAAATAGAATTTAAATGTTTTAACATATATATTTAAAGACTCTAAATAGTCTTTTTATGTTTATTATTTGTAATATGTCTTTAATTCTGTGACAATTTTTTAGGTATCTTTAACTATTGGTTAGTTTGTATTTCATGTGACCTTATTGAGTGTATTTAACCACAATGTGGGTTTTGTAAACCTTTTCTGATGAAG
>NC_056728.1:1847240031-1847247531 GCF_019279795.1 Protopterus annectens
CTGTCTGCGCCCACTCCCAGGGAAGGGACAGGCCCCATCCCCTGAGATGTTTCAACCCAAAGATGGTGCAGAACCAACAGATGAGGAAGTCCCGGCTTGGGTTCCAGATGTGCTGGGGCCCATTGCCACAGCAGATGAGGCAGGGCCTTCCCAAACATGATATGGTGTTAAGGTTTTTCAGAATATGTTGGTTAGTCATGCACCACACATTTTAAGATTAGTTATAACAGCATGCATGGGTGTTCCAGTTAACCCCATAAAACTGATTTGAAACAGTTGCATAGCAAACAGAACACATGCATAAATGAAACAATATTATGCATCATAACAGCATGCCAGTAACATTGACAGCAACAGGCCACCAACAATGGTATTTGAACAAGGTATGTTAACATGTAACTAATCAAATATTTGAGCAATAATAGAACACGAGTCCCAACAATAGGTCTGGATAACAACATACCCATAGTACATGAATAATAATTATTGATGCAGATGAGGGGTGGGGTTAGAGACAAAAAGTCCGTTAACAACTGTTTATGCTTCTATTTTCCACAGCAGTACAGCTCAGTACTCTTTGGGTCTGCCCTCACTTTAAATCTACCTATAGTCCATAGCTTCTGTAGCACAAACATACCCATTAAACTGTCAGCCTGGAATATTATGGAGCAAACCGTGATAAATATGGGTACATGACTACAGGAGACTCATACTTGTCAGGTTTACATGTCTGGCACAGGAGAGGTACCCTGAACTTCTGTTATGTGAGTGTGCTACTGGCATACTTCAACTGGTTTCCTGTCTTTGTCCAGGGTTATTGACTAGCTGTGACAGCATGACACTTGAGAGACATGTATTGGGAAGAGTGCATATTGTTTGTATCTATCCTGCTGTAATTTGCAGGCATGTGGTGGGAGAGTTGAACAGTTGTACACAGTTTATTAGTATACCCTTCATACAGCTACTACCAACATTTCCTTAGCTGTAAAACCTGTGGAGAAAATATCTGTTAACACTACCTAACTGTTTTTACATTTATTCCTGATTCCTTGTGTGTAGATATGCACACATCTTAGTAAAACTCCCTGGATTTGAACCATGTCTGGGTGTGCAAAATTAACAACTAAGCTATTTCTCATCACACTGAGCTACTGGGGAACTACTGTTTCTTGCTTCACTGTTTTATGATTATTAGTCTCCTGGTTAGACAGTTTGAACTTGTAATCCCGTGATGCATGCATGGCAGATAGTGTACTGTACATTAATCCTTTGGATTACTACAATCTGGAAAACAAAGGTTAACACAAGGCATTGCTGCATGGAACACAATCTGATACTTTACACATTACCATTCAGGGTTCAGACCTTAGTGCAATATATATTTCACACTTCATTTATATCTTGTTTTACAGCTCCACCATCTACAGTTTTTCTTAGCTGGTTCACAGAACAACCTCAGTTAATGTATGCTGTTGCAGCCATATTTGCTGTGAAGAACCTGTATACCTTCTATATATCTACAACAACATATCAGAGTAAACACAACAGTTTCTGTTACAGTTGATTATTTCAGATCAATCTTAGTTGGACATACTTTATTCAGTTAGCACAGTAACAGTATACCTACTAGCACTACACAATGTACTCCTTCTTAGTTATTTGCAAAATATACTGCAAAATAGAGTTTTACTCCCCAGCCTGTTGGCACAGTCTCAGCAGTCTGTTGGCATGGGCTTCGATGTTACTAGCCCTCTCTGCTGCAGCTGTAGGGGAGACAAACATTATGTATACCTGTCTATCACATACTCAGGCTAGAATTTGGGAGTCTACTTCACGTTGTAAGCTGACAATATCGAGTCTGATATTTTTGGCACGACAATATTGAAAGTGAAGAACATCGTGCAAGTAAATGGAAATCTCTTTAAGGGGAGATTTCCATTTACCTCATTGTAATGCAGTCTCAGAGTTGGTATATTTAAGTAGGGGGTTGTAGGGGTGCAGGGGGGCTTGCCCCCTGCCTACGCCATTTAGTTTTTTTTATTTGTTCTTTCTTTTTTACATTATTCGATGTTTTACTTAATTGATCAATAAAATTTGACCTTTATTGATTTGATTAAGTAAACTTTCAATAAAGTGATATAGACACAGTTAATGTATGCTGTCATGGCCATATTTGCTGTGAAAGACCTCTATACCTTCTATATGTCTACAACAACATACCAGAGTAAACACAATTTTTGTTATAGTTGTTTATTTCAGATCAATCTTAATCAGACATACTTTATTCAGTTAGCACAGTAACAGTATATCTACTAGCACTACACAATGTACTCCTTCTTAGTTATTTGCAAAATATACTGCAAAATAGAGTTTTACTCACCAGCCTGTTGGCGCAGTCTCAGCAGTCTGTTGGCATGGGCTTTGATGTTACTAGCCCTCTCTGCTGCAGCTGTAGGGGAGACAAATGTTATGTATACCTGTCCATCACATACTCAGACTAGAATTTGGGGGTCTACTTCACGTTGTCGTAAGCTGACAATATCTAGTCTGATATTATTGGCACGACAATATCGAAAGTGAAGAACATCGTGCAAGTAAACGGAAATCTCTGTAAGGGGAGATTTCCATTTACCTCAATGTAGTGTGGTTTTGGAGTTGATATATTTAAGTAGGGTGAGGGGTGCAGGGGGGCTTGCCCCCCCTGCCTATGCCATTTAGTTTTTTTAAAATTGTTTTTTACGTTATTCAATGTTTTACTTAATCGATCAATAAAGTTTGACCTTTATTGATTCGATTAAGTAAACTTTCGATAACATGGTATAGATGCAGAATTTGGTACACCTATATCTGTGATACTTAAAACTGCCGGAACACGGTTGTCCTTGGCATCTTGGATCCAGTGGTCCAAGAGCTCCCCCTTTTTCCACTTTGTTGGTATAGTGGTGCCGGACCTGCTCACCAGTTCGGGGGATGCCAGTACCACTGGTGAGATCACAGGCAAGATGGTCCCATGCCTTCGCTTTATACTGGGAGCCCTGGTACTGACCCTGCAGCAGTCTCTCATCATGGTTACTTATAAGGAGTCCAGCCATGACCCCGGACTCCACGATGACCCAGCTCTGCACCCTAAAGTGTGAACCCTCACCTATGCCAGCCATGGTTCCTGCACATTTTGAACTAAGATGTACTGGCTGTATTCCCACTTGTGCAGTTTAAATAAGACCATATTCCTGCCCTTTGCCATAATTGGCTAATTTCAAAACTGCTGAACACAGCTTAGCAATGTGCAAACCTGCTAAGCTGGGTTGAACAGTGCTTAAAGGGGTAATTGCAGAGCATTTCTTAATAGTGCGCAAATCCATTTAGCTGAGCTGACTGCTGCTTAGCATTCACATTTAAGCAATGCTTACACTGGCTAAACATAACTGAGCACTGCTAACCATTGCTCACTTTTCATTTTATTAAAATATCGGAATAATAACTTAATCATTACTGACATATTAGTAAGTGTATAGGATTTACTGTACATGACGTCCTTCCATGTGCTTTCATTACATTACCATGGGGTGTGACTATACTATATGGGACACTTGTGTGTACATAGGTGATGTTGCATGTTATATGCGCTCACACTTACATTTTTGACGAGCTACACTAACCTGGTTGAAAAATATCAATTACCACATAATTTAAAATACGTTTTAACATTGCTTTCCGATCTAAAAATGAAATGCCTGCCTTGGTACTCGAACTGTAAACACCTGCAGACAAGGCTGGGACTCTAACCACTACACTATCACTGCATTAACATTTTAGCTCTATATTTTTATTTATCTCCTGTGGGGGTGTTTAAGCAATGCACTCTATATTTTTATCTCCTGTGGGGGTGTTTAAGCAATGCTGAGCAGAGGGCCATAATGAGCACACCCACTCAGCTATGCTTAAACATACCTTAAAATGGAAAAAAATATATATTTTTAATTATTTATGTCCTTGTATAGCTTTGCTACTCTATGAGGTTGACAGGTGTGTGAGGCAGGCATCTGGGCATTGTACAGACACCTGTACAGTTGAGGGCTTTGCCCTTATGGCACTTT
Source organism: Protopterus annectens (assembly GCF_019279795.1). NCBI lineage: Eukaryota > Metazoa > Chordata > Ceratodontiformes > Protopteridae > Protopterus > Protopterus annectens. The sequence goes on from NC_056728.1 coordinate 1,847,244,129, forward strand.
CACTTGGCAGACATTTGCGTTTCATTCTTCATACCCTGCAGGAACTCCATGCTACTGCAAACCCTTCATTCTGTCAGCTTTCTGGTTTGTCGGTGCACTTTTTAAAATGTGTCCCTATTTATGTGCCTCTGTCTCCCCATTATTTATGGCTTTGTACAGCGTTCTTGCTCTAGGAGGTTACAAGGTATGTGAGGCAGGCATCTGGGCATTCTGTGGAAACCTGTACAGTTGAGGGCTATGCATACCTCTCAACTGTACAGATTTCCGCAGAATGTCCAGATTTTTGTCTCATATTTTTGGCCTGTTTCTGATTGATATGTGGTTTTCTGGCAAGTCATTGAGGACTGCAGTCAGGAAATAATGGCATACATTTGAGTTTTCTATCCTTCAGAAAATTCATGCTAATGCATAACCTGTTTTCAATCAACTTTCTAAGTTTGTAAGAGCAATATTTAAAAAGTGTCCCTGTTTTTAGGGCTTTGCCCCCCATTCTTTGTACCTTTGTCCAGATTTCTTGTTTTAACAGTTTGCAAGGTATGGGGCTATGGCCGTACGGCACTTTTACAATGCAGGGAGTGTGTGACAGAACCTGTCACACACCCCTTGCATTGCTTTCTTACTCCCCTATGTATTTCATTGTCTGCGGATACTGAAATACTCATTTAATTTCAGTGTCCGCTGCCACTGAAATACAGGCATAATATTAGAGAAGTTGTCTAATATTATGCTGAAATACTTTTATAAACTGCTGTATGGTACTTTCTGAATGCAGGTGGCATGTTTAATGTCAGTGCACTACTTAAACATGCCCCTTGCACTCATTCACTGTTTGTGTCTGTTTAGCCTTAACAGCAGTGCGCCTTCATGAATATGCAAAGCACGCTGCTATTAATGCTAATGCTACATGGACACAAATCACTCCATGCAGGAATAGCACTATTCCTGCATGGAGTTTATTGAATCCAGGGGTAAGTCTCTCTGCATCCTCACCTCTTATTCTAACCCTAACCCACAATCGCACACATATATACCCATCATTCATAATGAAACTTTTGAAACATATGAAATTTCCAGTACTAATAAACAACCCCACTTACATCCAAACAAGCAAACCTTACACAGCATATGGAAAAACTGACATCCCTATCATGATTTTCAGCATCTGAACACATACACTTTCAATAAACACACATACATCTGTTGACATTTATTTGACATCAGCTCATTTGATAAAGTGAACTGTAACTATTTATACATATATACATATATAAAATACATATTTTATCTGTATCTATGTCTATATATATATATATATATATATATATATATATATATATATATGTATATATATATATATATATATATATATATATATATATATATATATATATATATATATATATATATATATATATATATATATATATTTAAAATGTGTAAATATGTAGAACAAGTTAATCAGGGATTACTTTCATCTAAAACAAAAAGAATCAAAATAATCGCAAATGAAACAAATGTGTTACATTTGCATTAAACTAAAATAACCAGAAACCTTGCTTTTGCATAGTGGGCTTCATCTCCCACACCCTGTAAATTAAATAAACTAACTGCACAGAGGATAACCCCTAACAGTATATTACAGTCCAACTATAATGTGACACTCACACTGACAAAAATTACCAAAATAAGTGGAACGTGATAAATGTGTGCCATGGCCCAATCTATAGCACCCATATATATATATATATATATATATATATATATATATATATATATATATATATATATAATTGGATCAATTCAGAAAGGTAATTCACCTCAAATGTTTACCACAATGGCTGCACTACTCTAGTCTTGCTCATAGTTAGGTCCCTGCAAACCTTGAAGCATACTCCAACAGAGTATTACGGTACCAGGATAGAGCAGTTAAGTATGTGCCTTCAACAACATCATGTTAAGCTACCATGAAGCATAGCTGACAAAACAGAGAAAATTACCACCATCTTGTTTGCAGTCAGTAAACCTTGCAGTTTAGCAAGTACAAAGAAAAATAAATAAATTCAAATAAATGATTCAAGAAACACTTGTTACTGTAACAGCAGTAGGAATAACTTATTGTTTTACCTTCCACTAACTAACTTTGGCTTAAAAAGCTGAGTTTAGCAAGCATGGGTAAAAAATAAAGTCAAAGTACTGCAGTTACCTATGTGTATGTGTGTGAGTGTGCATGTGTTTGCATGTGCATATGTTTGTATCTATGCATGTGTGTGTGTCTATTTGTCTGTATGTCTATGTCTGCATGTATATGCATATGTGAAAGAGGGAGCGAGAGAAATAGGGTGTGCACACATATATGTTTCAAATTTTTTGCTCGGGAATTCTGGACAAACCCAACAATAATGGGAGTACAAAGAACCAAAATTAGCTACACTTTTTTAATTATTACCCTAATTCACTTACAAAAGTTGATAGTGTAAGAGGTTTTGCATCAACATGCCTTTTCTGACCTATAAGAAGTATAAAACTATAATGTCTGGATTACTGAATGACTGTAATAATCAGAGATTTACCAGAAAATCAAACATTTAGAGCACTGAAACAAAATCAGTGGCATTCTGCAAAGTCAAAGACATATGAAGATCATACCTCTCAACCTGCAGTCATCAGAAATCTGGACAAAGGCTCTTGAAAAGTAGGAACACTTGGATAAAAATCGATACATCAAATTAGCATAAATTTACACACAACACCATAGCTCCTCCCACTTCACTTACCATTGTATACCACCACACAGAAAAACGAGTTTAAGAAAGTTTAAAAATTAAAGTGACAAAATGATGCAAAATGTAAACGTAAATATTTATATCATGTTTTATTCAGATTGTTTTACTAGTCACACATACTAAAATCTTAGACTATTATAAAATACATTTTTTTTAATAAAATCAATAACATTATAAGTCTGACATGGTTAAAGTAGGTGTTTAGAAATGAATTTATCAACCAGCATGTATCTGAGAGGTGGCAGGAAACTGCAGTACATAACAAGAACAGCAAGCAAACACCTCATGGACAGACAATGGTCATGGAGTTCACAGGTAAACCAAAGACCCTGAAAGGGAAGAAACCTTAGCCACTAAATGAACAAAACAACCTGCAGGTCACCATGTTTCAGCTGTTTTGGCTATCAGAGCAAAGTTGTGTGCAGATAATGCATTCTTAGTCTTTCTTTACTAGCATGTCAGAAGCCAGTGTGAAAAAGTAAGGTAGAATTAATGTTATATTCTGTCTTGGACAACAATCTTAAGTAATCCAGTAACAGTACAACAATCTTAAGTAATCCAGTAAAAGTTTGCTGTGGCAGCCCCATTATTTTTTTGCTGAATATTTATTTGTCATTTCA